>NC_065512.1:41007441-41011890 GCF_006386435.1 Epinephelus moara
AATCGCCTACAATAATAACTTTATCTGATTTAAGAACTAAACTGGATAAAAACTCTGAGAATTCAGATACAAATTCAGAATACGGGCCAGGAGCACGGTACACTATAACAAATAAAAGTGGCTGCGAGGTTTTCCAGGTCGGATGTAAAAGACTAAGAACGAGGCTTTCAAATGAATTATAATCTAGTTTAGGTTTAGGGCTGATTAACAGACTAGAGTTAAAAATGGCTGCAACTCCCCCTCCTCGGCCACTGCCTCGAGGAATGTGGGTATTAAGTGCAAGTGAGCAACTCTACATAACATAAACAAATAAACTCAGAGCAATACATTTGCACTTACAGACATATGTTTCCTGTGCTCTATTAAACTTTAACCATGTTGTTGTGCACTACTGCAAGTCTGCATATTCTTCTTCTAACACTACACAACACTGAAAAGGTATAATGACTTAAACTCAACTCGTGGGCCACCTAGTGATGTGGTGGAGCAGCTGCATCAAGAGAGGCGGCACATTAAAGCAACACTTACCTTTCTGGAAATTTTACACTTTTCTTTGTTTAGGTTAAAATGCTATTAATAAGCTGATGGCACACTAAAATGTAAGTGAATTCCACCAGAAATAAAAACTCATAATTATACCATTCTCATATGGTTCTAAGAAAACTCATTAGACATTAGAAACCGCTGCAGAGATCTAACACTACAACCAAGAGAGCTCAGGATGTGTAGCAAGCTTGGCCTGCTACATCGAGCTAGCCCTGAGCCTGGAGCTGTCCCTACGGGGACTATGACTTTTACAGCAGACATATATCGGTTAAGCAGTATCACACGAGAGGGAGTGATGTTGTACTGTATAACGTCACGGCTGTGATTCGGTCGTAGACAATTACAGCCGTGACGATATACAGTACAACGTCACGACCTCGAGTGTGATATTGCTTTTATACAACAGTTCAACAACAGCTTAAACAGCAATGCTGAGTAAGTAAATGTTAACAAAAGGCGATGAAGTAAATTATTTAAGTAGCTCCGCGAAAAAAAACAGTTCCCCCACTCTGTTGCCAGGCAACGCAGCACACACGCCAGGAACTCACAAGCTAGCCTACTTTGTATTTACATTGATCTGCAGCTGTGTAACTTCGTCCAGTTCGGCTGATGAAACATTGGCAAACCTGGACGTTGGCAAGGCCGGATTCAGCTTCCACTCTCCCTCATCCTCATCAGTACCTCATCAGATGATCATTTTTAATTCCTGACCGTGTTCGCTTAATTCTTGCTCCTCTCCAGTTTGTCGAGGTTGGCTGATGTTACACAAACACACCTGGAGGTCTGTACAGAAGAGTCCTGGCGTTCCTTTTCCTAGTCCTCTCCTGACGACCACTCATAATTTAATTCAAATGTAATTTTGGGGAAAATATCCATCTTCTTGGTGTAACGCTATAGTGCCCGTTTGCGTCAATGTAGCGAGTGTGACAGTTGGTTAATTAACGGTTGTATTTATATTTATAACATCTGTGAGCGGAGTGATTTTACTGTTACAAGTCCCAGTGATGTTATACTCTATATCAGCACTCAGGGAATGCCTCCCGTCCAATCAAATTACTCAGTCGGAACTAACTGTTGTATAATTGTAAATATCGGCTATCGGTATCTCTGTTTCAATTTCCACTTGAATTAGTAAGTGGGAGGAAGAGTACAGCATGTCATCCTAGAGGACAGATGGGGAATTTATTTACACTCAAACCACCTCTGCTCTTAAATCTAACCTGTGTGCGTGTCTTTTTGTGTTGAAGGTCGCCGTACAGAGTGGTGCCTGGAGGACAGCTGGCTGGTGAGTTCCAGAGACACAGATTCACTCAGATAGAACCACTAAAGGTTTACTATGCAGGACTTTCCTAAAAATAATATATACACTCATACAGAACAATGATGGTGTATTTTTCTGCAGAGACTCTGCCCTAGATCCTCTATGTTGCCGGGTTGAGGATGGATGTAAAGCAGGGCTAATCAATTACAAATTCAATTGGGCTGTATTTTAAAACCAGAAAATGTTGCTGGGCCAGACATTTTTTAGCAGCGAGCAATGTGTGTGTGTATAAGAGCTGTCAATGCACAGAAGCATGACAAGTGGCATAAACAGTAACTAATAACACACTGTATCTTTCTACCGGCATCTCCTGCTCCCCTCTCTACCCCACACAAACACATACACACACATCACCTCCTGACGTTTTCCTTTTAGGTCAAATACACAGAATATAGTTTTATACAGTCCATGGCAGCAACAGTCATGTTTACAACAACAAAGTCACTATATAAACTCAATAATATGTCACTGGAAACAAATTTGACATTTCAATAAAATAAATATTCCTCCTGTGTGAAATGTGTGAGATGACTTACAAACAGCTTTCATTTTAGTTTGTGTTAACAATTTGCCGTTAGCCCTGCTAGCGCGATGTGCTTGTGTAAACCGCGATCATAGACCATAATAGCGGTGAATGAGAGACTGCGGACAGAGCAGAGTGAAATATGGCTTTCTACATGCTGAATACGTGGCCTCTCTGCTGTTGTCTGACTTTCACTCTGTTGGGTTTGTGTGTCTGAGCTGTGAGGAGAAGGTCAGCCCCGACATGCAGAGAGCAGAAGAGAGGCTGTAGCATGCTTACACATACGATAAAAGAGCTGATAATGTCGGAGCTTATTATTACTACAGTCTTGATTGATTTTGCCCCGGGCCATTTAATACCAGGTCGCAGTACCCATCCCTGCCTGGGCCACTCAGAGGTTGCTTCTGGGCTGGATGTGGCCTGCGGGCTGTCAATTGAGTGGGCCTGGAGGCATCCATGTTTTAGAATATGTAGCTTCTTTACAGCAACATCCATATTTGAAGCATTGTCTAATGTCTTGTCATGGCTACATATTAGTCTGGACAGACATGAATGTAAACTGTAACTGCAATTTGAATGGATCACAGGAGTATACAACCATGATGTGGTCATTCTAGTTTTCTTATTGTGCTGTGTTTGGGATGTTCTTAGATACAGTGCTCAGGTAAGCTCAGAGGCTTTATAAAAAGGTAGCGACCGAGTGCTAGACCATAAGCAGCATGCATCAATTCCTGCATAGTATAACTTAAAATGACATAAAATGTGTGAAAGCACATAAGTGTGTAGAAAATGTAGACATCAGAAGTGTACTGGGAGCAATTAGGGGTCTTTCTCTCCCACCTGAGCAACAGCTTCATTTAACAATACATTTCATGGCAACTGCTTTTTCATACATCAGAATTATATTTCCTTTATGTTGGCTGTCTAATTTACAGTATGGCCAGTTGAAGAAGAAGACTTGAGACTACACTTTCTGACTGGCTAGTTACATTTTTGGTTAGATGTCATTGGTTGTTGGTTGTGTAAGAGGGATTCAGACAATTTATTCCACATTATGATGTGGAAATGATGGATGGAAGGAAATGATGTGTGTAAATTTGGGTCAACAATTCCTGTTTATCATCTAGCTCTACCCAAATGCCTTACTAAAGGGCAAAAGACAAAGATTCTTTAGCTTCCTCGGACCAGATTTCCCATCAGTTCAGAGATTTGAACCACACACTTTCTGGTAAGAAAAGTTAAAACTCTTAATTGCAATGAACCAAACCACATTACTGAAAATTGTTTTACATTTTGGGAAATGTGTGATTGCTTTAATGGCCACTGTCACAGAGAGTGTGCATAACACCCCTACTGCAATAATTGCAGTGGGTCTGCAGATTCACGATTTGACACCTACTAATGTAAGGGCAAAAGACAACACAATGCTAAAAAGGGTTAAAACACAATTTTATTATCTACACATATATTAAAATCAGAGTTAATCTAATGCTGGGGAGGAGGGAATGGTTAGTTCTTTGGTTCCAAAGGGGCAAGGCAAGGAGAACAGCAGGCCAAGGTCCACTTTTGCTGCAGGTTGGTTATTTGTCCTTTGTTGTCACAGATAACCGTTACTTGATGGCTGACTTCAGACTGCTGCCATACACTAGGCCGGCATCACTCTTTGGCTTTTCTGGGGGTGAAACTCAGACTTAAGGCTGCGGCATGTCGGGGAGACCTTAGCCTGCAGATTAAAAGCACACAGAGAATAAGAGCTCATTCACATTGTTAACCCACAGTGCTTCTGTTTAAGCACTTATAGCTCTCCTCCTTTCTACGACTTTCTCGCTAATCTCTTAGCTGTTGTTTGCACGTTACTAGCCTTGGTAGCTACATTAGCTTTACACTCAGTGATGACTTCTCCTTCTGCTCTTTCTTGCTCGGTGTGCCAAATGTTCAGTTATGCCTCTGCCTCCTTTAGCGACAGTGGTAATTGTAATAAGTGTAGCTTATTTGCTGCGTTGGAGGCGAGGCTTAGTGAATTAGAAGCGCGGCTCCACACCATGGAAAACCATTCAGT
>NC_065512.1:41021076-41039751 GCF_006386435.1 Epinephelus moara
AGGACAGAGGGATGTCGTATGCTGTAAAGCCCTGTGAGGCAAATTGTGATTTGTGATATTGGGCTTTATAAATAAAATTGAATTGAAATTGAAATTGAATTGTTTGTCATTGTAATGCTGCTAATTTCTGTTAGCGCGTCTATGAAGATTTCCATTATATGTTAGCATTATGCTAGCGGACCATGCGCTAATTATTTTTCCACATTTGTGGCACTAATGCCAGATATATTTTGAGTTAACTTCTGTCTTCTTTTTATTAAGTAAAGGAGCTCCAGGTCATGTTCACTTGATGACGATTAGCCTACATCTTTTTCCCGTGCTTAAGCTTAAGCTTAATCATTAAGGCTATTTGCAAAACCGTATCGCACTTGATGTGAATATAGGCAGGCAGGTAGGTCGAAATTTCGCCTCTGGGCATGCATGTCATCATTGAAATTGATCATATAAGGTTGTGGTGTCTTTAAAACTTCAGCATAGAGGATTTTTTATTGCAACTTTGACAGTTTCTGTTGCCTTACTTTCAAACATCCCACCGCCAACTCACGGAGCAGTCTGCTTCTCCTCCAAGTCTGTGGCGCTGCATGTAGAAGCTTCAGTGTTGATTGGCTATCACTTGTGCCGTGTAACCAATCAGTGGGGGCTGTAGGCGGGACATTGGGTGCAGTTACGTGATGGCTTCTCATTCAGAATGAAATAAATCTGAATGAAATCATTCGGAATTAAAGTCTTTCCAGGTAGTTTACATGGGAAATATTCGTTCCGAATGAGGGTTTACACGGGAGATCAGTATAATCGCCTTTTAATCCCCTGTATTCGGGTACACCCAAGGTTTGGGGCAGGGAAGGTTTCTGATTGGATAGGGGGCGGGGCGGATGTTACGTGTTTAGGTATACCGGAAGAAAACACTGTAGTCCTCATTCCAAATAACAAGATGCTTGACGCCGCCGTTCTTAGTGCCTTTTTCAGGCTTGTTTTGCTTATATTCTTGAAGCAGCAGTACGACAACAACCTTGTTCTGCTAATGCTTCGTCAGTTGAGGAGGAGAAGGGAGGTAGAAGGTCGAAGAAGGGAGATAGAAGACAGTGCTTTGGCAAATGGAAACCGGTGAGTGCAACAAGTCCGACTGCTCTATCTCAGCCCGTTGCTATGCATGCTATATGCGTCATCGCGCCAGAAGGGCAAGGAAACGATCATGTGCAGAAAGACTGGAATTAACTTAAAGAGGAATGAGTGTATACAAGTGTGAGAAATTCTTTCATTCGGAATTACAAACAGAATATTCCAGCCCCTTACATCGGATTGAATTTTCAATCGCATTGGCCATTTTCATTCCGAATTAGGTGTTTACAAGATCACTTTTAATAGGAATGAACTTTCATTCCGAATGAAAAGGGAATTAAACTTTCCATGTAAACGTACTCATTGTTACTCAGCCAAGAGTGGGGACTTCAGGCATAGAGACGGCTGCATCAGAGCCAAAGGAGCAAGTTTTAAAATAAACTTAATTTATCGGTTATCAGTGAAAAAAACGGCCGATGCCGATTATCATAAACATGCGGAATATCGGTCGATATTATCGGCCATGCCGATAATTGGTAGATCCCTAGAAAACGCACAAAGAAAACACTCTGTAAACTTCCATTATTATGCAGATGATACACAATTTTATCTGTCGATTAAGCCAGAAGAAATGGATCAGTTAACTAAATTGTCTTACATGTCTTATGGACAAAAAAAAAATGGATGAGCTGCAATTTCCTGATGTTAAATTCAGACAAAACTGAAGTCATTACCTCAGAAACAACACCTCAGAAACTATCTAGAGATGTAGTTTCTCTGGATGACATTGCTCTGCTAGAGCACAACCATAAGAAACCTTGGAGTAATATTTGATCAAGATTTGTCTTTTAAGTCCCATATAAAACAAACTTCACAGACTGAGTTCTCTCATCTGCATAATATCACAAAAATTAGGCCTGTCTCAAGAAGATGCAGAAAAAAATGTCCACGCATTTGTTACCTTTAGGGTGGATTATTGTAATTCCTTATTATCAGGTAACAAGTCTGTAAAAACTCTCCAGCTGATCCAGAATGCGGCGGTGCTTGCACTGACGGGAACCAGGAAAAGAGATCATATTCCTGTTGCAGCTTCTCTGCACTGGCTCCCAGTAAAATCCCTCTCCTCACTTACAAAGCACTAAATGGTCAGGCTCTATCATATCTTAGAGAGTTTATAGTACCGTACTATTCCACCAGAACCCTGAGAGTTCAGGGTCACTTGTGGTTCCTAAAGTCTCCAAAACTAGAACGGGAGCCATTGCCTTCAGCTTTTAGGCATCTCTTCTGTGGAACCATCTTCCTTTTTCGGTCCGGGAGGCAGACACTGTCTCCACATTTAAGAGTAGACTCAAGACTTTCCTTTTTGAATAAAGCTTTTGAGCCAGCCCATACTATTTAGGACCAGCCTCTAGGTAGGCTGATAAAGGCCTAGTCTGCCGGGGGTACCTCCTATGATACGCTGAGCCCTTTCTCTCTTTCTCTTGCTCTTAAACCCGAAAAGTTGTTTCTTCTTCATTTGCTAACATTCATGTCCTATTACTGTATGTCACTAACTTAGCTTCTTCTCTGGATCCTTTGTGCTCAACAGGATTGTGGGTTTTAGTTGGGCTGCTTCCATGGTCGTACTGCTATCAGTATTATATATATATATATGTAATTATTATTGGCACATACGTATACTATCACATATTAATATATACTTATATGCTACTAAAATACTATTATTATTATTATTATTATTATTATTATTATTATTATTGTAACTAGTCCATACCCATTGAGTGCACAGTTGCCCATATACAGTTTCACATGGTGTGTGTTTGAGATACAGGTCATAGGAAATTGCAGATTAAATAGTCAACTGAACCCATTAAGAAGAGCAATGTATTCAGACAGAGTTTTTGGGAATCTGATAGTACGATTGCTTTATTGAAAGTACAGTAGGACCATTGCCAATAGTGGGATAGTGAGTGAGCTAAAACTGTACATTAGTAGTTGAGGTAGCACGTTGAAAGGCAGATAGTTAAAGTGTTTATATGTTGTATTGACTTAAAAGTGGGGCGCGCTGGTAGAATGACTGACTGACTGACAGAATGACACACTGACAGTTTCCGTGATAATGTACAGCATACCATACCATGACTTAGTTATGCCAAAAATTAGAAGAAGAAAAAAATATATATATATCTGGCCACAGGGGGAGCCACAGCAATTGGTCGCATTTTAGCCATTTGTAAGCATTTTTCTGTTGTCATAGCGCCACCCGGTTGCCAATTAGAGTGAAATTTCTCCAGTCACCTTGAGGCATCCTGCATCTACCAAGCTTAGTAAAAATTGATATTGCGGTTAGGCCTAGATAAGAAATTAGCTCTCTAGCGCCCCCATTTTGTTTGATTGGGTCAGTAATGGAGGGGTCCCCTCAGATTATGTGTGGTCATATGCCTACAAAGTTGCATGGTGATCGGTGAAACTCTTGAGATGTTATACACCTTTATGTGATGAGCCACACCCTCTGCAATATTTATTGCCTTATAGAAGCTCAGTTTTAGTAAGTTTTCCAACTTTTGCCAAGAGGGAACTTTAGATATTGGTCCCTTGATTATGTTCACCGAGTTTCATGCAGATCGGTCAAGTTTCCTAGGAAGAGATCGATTTGAAGTGTTTTTCAAAAAATTCAAAATGGCGGAAAATCTATATAACCGGAAGTTTTGAGACAAATTTGTTCCTCATGAGGAGAGGCATCTCTGTGCAAAGTTTCATGTCTCTACGACATTCAAAGTTTGCAATTTCAATCGGTTGCTATAGCGCCCCCCAACTGATGTAATATTGCTTAATTCGCATCCTCCCATTACCCTCTACCACTGTGCCAAATTTCACATGGATTGAACAAGTCAGTGAGGAGAAAAACATGGCGAAAATAATTAGAGACAACCCAGGACATCTATTGGTACCAATCATAGTGCTATAGCTTGTTGGAAATAACGCTTCAAAGTTGGGCTAAATTTTGGTGAGGGAACAACTGGCACGGCTATTTTCAAAGGGATCCCTTAAACCCTCACCTCAAGATATCTAAATGAAAAAGTTCTATGGGAACCCACAATTCTTCCCTAAACCTGAGGAGGCTTGTTCCCAGTAAATGTTTTGATTCTTACATCAATGTCCTCCTTCAAATTAAAGCTGTGTAATTGTATTTTTAAGTAAAAAGACAACAAGCCTATTTGAAGAATAATGAATCACCTAACACATGTATAAACAGATACATAACACATTAAAACAGGACTGTTGTGAAACTCAAAATGTTAACTTTGCTGGTATTATGACAAAGTTTCTTACTAGCCTTTAACAGCAGAAGCAAATTTCTAAAATTTGGTTGTGGCTTTTGCTTTTCACTGATTAGCATGATAGCTAGGCTAACTTTAGCATTTAGCAGACACCTGGAACACCTGGAAGGGTACAGATAATCAGAGGCTGTTTTCAAATCCCTCAATACTCATTATATAGCCCAATATATAGTGAGTTTGCCATTTTGTAGTGCTGTCCTTATGTATGGGGGAATTATTATGCCCTATAGTGAACTCAGAGTATCCCACAATGCATCATGAAAAATGGTGTACAACCAATGATCACTAACCAAGCACTATATTCCATCAGGCATTGCACAGTAGAAACGGACGGACTATCTGGGACGTATGGGATGAGTACAGAGACGGAGGAGAGGAGCAGCTGGATTACAACCTGTTGTACATGTTTAACTTTAAATTATATGCTGAAGTTTGTTTTACCAGGTTCTTCACCATCTCTTTAATGTGTAGTCATCGCTCCCCAAAAAGATTAAAATAATTGGCTATCGATATTTCTCTAGTGCAACATTTCCCAACATGGGGTCCCAACCCCCACTAGGGGTCACCAAAGCTTCATGTTTATTTTAAGGGGTTTAAGAAAACTTTTCTTCAATTATATACAGTAGGCCTATATCTAACCATATTATTGATTTCTGATAGGAAAATTAAATGAAAATGTTATTTAAAAGTTTAGATTCTTTGAATGATGTAGCTTAAAGGTGCTGTATATATCTCTGGAGAAAGATCGTTAAATGTTAAGTCTCATTTCTAGGTCATCAAAATACTGACACTTTGGATTGTCAGTCACAGCAAATTACCAACTCAAAGTGTTGGTATTTGACAACCTGTGAATGAGACTCAAAAATCAAATATCTTTCTCCAGAGTTACATACAGCACCTTAAAAACAACCTGACAGGATAAGGGCACAGTGAAGACCTGAGCACAAGCTACTGTATATTCACATAGCCTTCACTCTCTGCTAAACAGCTTCGTCCTGCATTAGAAAAGTACACATTTAATACAACAAGAGCTAATAGAACAATGGACAAGTGTCAGGGAGAAAAAACAGAATAGGTCAAAGAGAAAAGAAGCCTATTACGTTTGTATGATTGTTAAAAATAAACCCAGATTGCAATCATGTTGCTCTCTCTTCCTATCTGTCTGCCACTACAACGTTAATACCATGTTTAATGTGAGCAGAGCAGCACAACACAAACAGGCACAAAATACTTGTAACCATATTTATTTGGGCAAATTCGCTCAGTATAATATCATGTATTTTGGACTAGAGGCAGAGCAAGGGTAGATCTTACTGCAAGGCATTGGCAGGGTTAATGCACCCAGCGAGTCAGTTTAGAATCTCTCCTCTGCAGGTAAATTAGTAGCTCAGGTGTGACAAGCTGCACTTCTTAGAGTTGAGAGCACATGGTAAATGTTAAGTGTGCTTGTTAAGAAAAAAACTTAATGTTATTGGTAGACATGCATAATCTTCCCCAGCAGGATTTGCACACTCTGTATATCCAGTGAACCACTTGGAGACATGCAGGAGAATTAAAGTTGTAAAAACAAATGTCACGATTTCTACTCCTGGTTCTGTTCAATCTTGTTTTGACACAGCAGGCAGTAGTATTGGACACAGGTGGCACACTTGAATAGTTAATACAGTCATCCCTTAAATGTAAAGTACTAGGAAATACAGGAAATAAGAACTGATCAGGTCAGTAATCCTCTGTGGGAAAAACTGGCTGCAGTAACATCAGTCAAACCTTTGCGAGAATGAAGTTTGTTGATTGCTGATTCTGAGAAAAACATTTTCACGAGCAACAATGAAATGGTGGAATAAACTGTCCTGTTCACATGCTTGACAGTAAGTAATCAGAAGGAAGCACTCTAAAAAGCACAATACACAGAATTTAGACCCCTGCCACAGGAAAATGACTGGAGGACACAGGCCAATCAAGTTTAGCACTTTTAGTGGTTTACTGAAAAGCTTTCTGCAGAGCCAACAGTTTAACCCTATGGGCCCGAATGACGCAGAGTGCAAAAATTCACACTTGTTCTTCTCTATGGATTTTCTCTGCAACTGTGCGTCATAGCGAGAAGCCACACATATCATGTGAAACAGCGGAAGCGCAGCTTTCCGACAAGACTAAGCACTTGTCGGTAGTCCAATGTTTTGACAAGGAAGAACAATGATAAATTTACACTAAAATTATGTATAACAAAGCTTTCATACAGCTTTGCACACACATTACTCTTGGATGGATTACTCGCGAATGCAGGGTCGCACAGAAATGCCACACATAGCACATGAAAGCGCAGGACCGGAGCTTTTCGATAACACCAAATCACATCATTGTGCTGTCATCCCATCGCGCTATAAATACAGATCAATTGTCTAAAAAATAAAAACCTGACGAATTTCTTTACAATCCATTATACAGATCTTGTTATCAGTCACTTCATATAGTGAGGAATAATATTATTACTATTTTTCTATTATCTTAGATGTAAATATTGCATTTTTCTTTCAAATAAAACACATGTTTGACTTGTGAATGAGTCAATGGAATTTCTTGTAATAATGAAAAAATACTGTCAATTATGTCCACCTGGCACAAACCACATGTTTCGGACAACTGTGAAGTGACAGAATGTCCCACCATCATGGTTCTTATATTGCCAGATTCTAGAGAGTCTCCCCTCTTCATATATGGCAGAATATGTCTACTTCCAACTTGCTATGGTGAGATACATGTAAAAATGTAAGAATTTAGTAACACAGATTTTTTTTTTTCATTGATATAAAAATGAATATAAAATACAGGCACATAGAAGGACATGTACTGATGGCAAATCTGGATAGCCCAGATTGTCCTGAAAAAAACCCCAAGATATAGCATGTGTATGTAGCCTTTATAATGACTGTGATATGAGCTTAAAAGTAAAGGCAGTAAAAATACCCCAAAACGGTCTAGGGCCCAAAGGGTTCAGAATAAACATCTCCTGTAGCCAAACACTGCACCCACCATGAATCAGAACATCACGGAAACTACTAAATGTCACTTTACAAAAAAATAGTCACTGGTGGTACACTATGTTCATAGATGACAAACAAACAAACAAACAAACAAAAAAAACATAAATTATTGACCCGTGTTTATTCTGATGAAACTTTTCTACTCTGAGCTGTTATTCTGATTACTTGTGAATTACAGAGTGGCTTCTAATGCAAACCTACATATCGTGTTTCCTGGCAGCTCATTGCAGCAATATGCTAACAGCCAAGGAGCAAGGACCAAGCATTGGGATTTACAGTCAATCAGTGAATGTGTTTTTCAATCAAACAGCCAGCTGGTGGACTGAATGTTCTGTCAAACAATCAATTTATCAATAAAATCATCACTGTGATGCAGGTTTTCCAATAACTCTCCGTGTTGTGTGGCATGGTGGGGTCGATGGACACAATAGCTCCGGATGAATCCAGCAGGGACAGATTAGTGTTCCTGCATGAAGACAAAACCAAATGTTAATGTTACTTTACTGTGAGTCACATGTAAGACTACCTTGATGGGAGAGTTGTTTTTTCTCTTAGGTAATCCACCTATATAAATATGTCTCATAAAATAAAAAACATGGACATATTGTTGGGACTGGTGCCAGCACTGCTAACGATGATCATATGGAAATTTGGAAGAACCAAAAGGTAAAGTTCTGTGACCTCAGAGCATAACTTCCATCCACATGTGTCCTTAAGCAGAAAACTGATTTTGATTCAATTTTTATTTGTATCTATTTTAGGTCATTGGCTAATCTCCCATTGTCCACATAAAAACGTTTATACATACAGTAATTTATAAACAATGTGACACATTGCTTACACACATCATATACATGCATACAGTGAACACTGAATAACAATGCTGTAATAATGTCTTCACTGCAATAACAAAACCAGTGTTACTAAACCAGTGTTACAATGCTGTTGCCTCAAAGGAGTTTCTCAATAACTTGTAGGTCATGATAAAGCAGACAGGCTTCTTGGGAGAGAATCCTTTTTGACTTTAATAATTCTTGAGAAGTTAATGACATGTGGTAACCTGGAAATCCAGATGCCCCGCCCCTAGCAAATTCGAATTTGCACTGCATGGGGATCTGGCCCCGACAAGCAGAGCCTGTTGAATCGCCATTGGACCAATCAGATCAGTCTATCTGACAGAGGGCTCTGGGCGGGTGTAACATGATGAGGACAGCGCTGCGCCGTAGGAGTCGAAAAGTAAACAGCCAAGATGGCAGCTGCCAAAGGACCGCATCCATTCAGTTTAGCTTTGGAAGAAACGCTAAGCCAACTACACTTATCTTTTTCCTTGAGAGAGGAACAGAAGTCTGCCCTAGAAGCCTTCGCTTCCAGGAAGGACGTTTTTGCCGTTTTGCCGTTTTGCCGACGGGATACGACAAAAGCATAATATATCAGTTAGCCCCACTGGTCGGCAAACCAATGGGGCTTACTGCAATGAATACATCACCTTGTTTTTTGCTCTGATTGGCTATCATGCTATATGCTTCAGTTAGTGCTGCCCCTTGGGTAGGTGTATCGGTGAGAGCCAGACTCAAAATCTTTCTAGATTTGAGTCTGGATTTCCAGGCTAGACACGAGGTACAACATCACAAGAAATAGATTGAGTGTCTGAATGTCAGTAAAACTGTATGTATGTTTTTTTCAAAGTCATAGTAGGCATAGTAATAGATTCACAGCTCATACTCAAAACACAAGTCAGAAAAGTTGTGAACAGACTCAAGTTCAATTTGGCAAATTTTAGACATATCAGGAGCAACCTAACAACAGAGGCCTCAAAGTTGTACTTCAATGCAATGATTTTTCCACACATGAATTACTGTCTGACCAGTACTAGGCAAAACTAGACTAAAACCAGTAGAAAGACTGTACAAACAGGCATTAAAACATTGGATAAAAAGTCAAATTCATATCATCATTGTAAACTTTTAACCAAATATGATCTTTTAAATTGGGAAAATATGATCAAATATGTTCAAATATTCTACTTGTATATAAAATTCTTAATGGCCTGGCTATCCCTTCACTCAAACAAAATCAGAACTCCTCTACCTCCTCAAGGGAGGATTGTAAAATACCACAGAGAAAGAGCAGCTTTGGACAGTCTTTTCCAATCAAGCAGCACACACCTGGAGCACTGTACCTACAGACCTCAGGAACATCACATCTCTTCAGTCATTCTCCAAATCTATAAAACGGTGGTTACTGGACAATCAAACATGTTGTCATGATCTGAATTAGTGGTTAAGTCCTCATTTCATTACTGTATGTTGGGGCTTATGTGTTTTTGTATAGTACGTTTTCCTTAATGTGCTTTGGTTTTATGGTTATGTCACTGTCTTGCTAATTGTGCTTGTGTGCTGTTGTCCTTGCTTATGTGCTTTGCTTTGTGCCTTTGTGTATTTTTTTGTGGCTATGTGCCTTGGTCTATGCTGTGTTTTATGTTGTTCTTTTGTATAGTATGTTCTTAATGTTTTAGGTTATGTGGTTAGGTCATTGTTTTTATTAATAGTGCTTATATCTTGCTGTTTTTGCCTATGTGCCTTGTCATGTGCTTTGTCTACGGTTATATGCTTGCTCTGTGCTCATGTGCCCTTCTATGGACATGCCATCAATCCGTCTTTTATCCGTGCATATGTGTTTCTGTGCTTTTGAATGTTATTTTGTCTTTTTCTTATATACACTTACACCATCAACCTGCCAGGGACTGCAGATGAAAATTAGCCTGTGTGGCTAAATCTGGTACATTTACGTGACTGTTCATTAATGTGCACTGTCCCTTTCTAAATAAAATAAACATCGTTACGATTTCACTTCCCTGTTTGACAATACTAAAGGTCCTGACACACCAAACTGATTGTCAGACATCAGTCAGTGTTGGGCTGTTGGTGAGCATCTCTCACCCTAGTTGCCCCTTGTCGAGCCCTGTCTGCTTTTTTTTTTTTTTGGGCCGAGTCTTCATATTGAATTGGCATTGGCAATGATGGAGCCAGTCAGTGAATGAAATCACTCTGATTGGCAATTCAGCTTAGTGCATGAGAAGAGAAATGGAAGTGAGGAAAACAAACACATGGCTTCAGTCAAGAGAACTTGAGATGGAAACAAATGTGTTATCACGTGTTATAATTATTTTTTAGCCACTAAGTTCTTTAGCAGAAACAATTTGTAATTGTTTGTGTCATTGTTCACTAGTGCTCAATAAATGTAAATATGGTTTGTTCTTTCAGCATCGGGTTGTGTTGTTAATGTGCTAACTGGCTAACTAGCATCTGGAATTTGTCCTGTTGGTTTTCCTGTTCCTCTTTATGAATAAATAAATATGAAAACAGGCTACCGTTGCCTGCTGCGATGGAGACAATGCATGATAATATCAGCATGTCATTGGTGTTGGCCAATATCAACTTTAAAATGAGAGTTGTGAGTATGCATGTATAATATGATGGTAGTTCCACTACAGAAGAGACTTTATGATCACTAAAATTAGGTTGGGAAAAAAGTGGATGTATCAATATTAGTTATCGTTCAAATGAGCTGTTACATATTCGTCAGGTTCACTATGTCCTGATTTCAACCTTTGTTCAAAATCTTTGGGGAGTTTATATACATTTTTGGAAAGTTCAAAACCAATGTTTCCATTTTTTTCAAAGTCTTTGTGGCAGCCATCTTGGACTTTCAAAATGGCAACAACCCATAACCTGTTTTTAGCTGGGTCCCTAATGATGAGTTTATAAGTTAGGCTTATAAGCAGTAGCTCAGTCCATAGGGACTTGGGTTGGGAACCGGAGGGTCGCCTGTTCAAGTCCCCGTCCAGACCAAAAATATGGAGCGTGGACTGGTAGCTGGAGAGGTGCCAGTTCACCTCCTGGGCACTGCCGAGGTGCCCCTGAGCAAGGCACCGAACCCCCCAACCGCTCAGAGCGCCTGTCATGGGCAGCCCACTCTGACATCTCTTCACTTAGTGCATGTATAGGTCTAGTTTGTGCATGTGTGTGTTCAGACCTGTGTGTAATTGACAACAGTGTGAAAAATTGAATTTCCCCTCGGGGATTAATAAAGTATATAAAAAAAAAAAAATAATAATAATTACATATTTTTTAAGCCAAAGAAACAAATGGGACCATTTCCAACACATTAAGAATTGAATCTCATGCTGCGTCTGCCTATAATGTGTGTTGTATTCGGCAAATAATTGCTGTTTCTCTTGTTATTGTAGCCTACCTCTTATTACTACACTGGCAAACTAGCTAGGTAGCATTAGCAGCTAGCTTTAGTAAAACAACAGCAAAGATTACCTGAGTAGCTAGGGTTTACCACTGGTTGACATACCTAGCTAATGTTAAACACAGTAAGTTATATAGCAGTTGTAACTTGAGAACTTGCTTGACAGGTACGACATAAGCACAGAGATCTGACAGAGCTCAATACTCTGGTGAGAGAAAGGGAGGAGGTGTGTGCTTAATGGTAAATAAGGACTGGTTTGACAATATGAATGTGAGGTGCTGTCCTGTTCTGTTCGCCCTGCGCCACAAGGAGAGTAAACACCCTGGATCACAGCCATATGCCATTCAGAGGTGGTTACAGAGCAGCACTTCCTGTGTATAGGAGGAGTGACCATGTGGCTGTCTTGTTGAGGCTGAGATATGTAAACATATTTCAACACATCCCCCAGTGATGTGAGAGATGGAGCCAATCAGAGGATAGATCACGTTCTAGGACACCTCCGTCAATGTCATCAATGAATTCACTGAGTCTGTGGTGGATTTCATTTGTAAAACAACAGAAGCAACTGTACCCAAAACTACAGTTAAATCACTCCGCAACCAGAGACCATTAATTAACAGAACCATCCAGGATGCCATAATCACACACACTGCAGCCAGTCTGTAAACATGGTCGATTATAAAACAGCAGCCTACAATGAAAGAAGAAATGATTAACTTTCAATGCATATGCTAAACAAGCTGATGGGATGTGTAGAGGTAAAAATCGGCGCCTGGAATTGGGCCTTTAGGCTCCCGACCTTGTCCTCCACGTAGCTTCTCAATTGTCCTCTGATGTCGATCTGGTACCTTGGATTTAACTAAGTAACATTCAAAGAAACACTGGAGACAGGCAGAGTCCAATGCAATCGAGTTTAATGTGTTCACAAGCTTCAACACAAACAACCCATCGAGTCAAGCCCCGGAGCCGGACTGAAAAACTACTCTCAGTGCGTCTGCTTTTATGCTGGTGGAGACTGGAGAGAGTCTCCACCTTCTTTTACTAATCCATCCCACTTTAATGCAAAGCTATTGGTGGCAACCTTTTTCTTTTTGTCCAATCGTGAGCAGGCCCGATTTTAATGGTGTATCACTTTCGTTTTGAGTTTGGAAGTTCTCAAATTTTCCACCCTTAGCTTCGGCTTTGCTTTCACTTTATTTTTAAAAAACATGTGAATCTTAGGGACTTTCTTTATGCAGTCCGTTGTGCTCTTATACAATATTATGAGTGTGTGTGTGTTATCATTATACAGAACATGGTATGTTATATGTGCACTTCTTTGGTGTGATGCAATATTAACTCATAACTCTGTATTGTGAATACTTTGACATGTACAATCAACCTTTTACATTGTTTCTTAATCAACTTATGCAGTATAACACTTTTACTTGATTAGGGATTAACTCTTTACACTACAGATGACATTTCAATGGAGTCATACCATGTACTGTTTAACGTGAGTAATAAATTATTGATTTATGTTAACTCTTTAGCTAAATTAACACTAGAATACAGCCAAATTTCCCTAAGCTGGTCACATCACCTCAACATCTGGTCACACAAAAAGCGACAAAGATGTTGAAAGCTTCAGCAAAAACAAAAATCACAAAGTTGACACCTTAACGATCTGCTCTGCTGTATCAAGAGCAAAACAAAAATCTGCAGATGTTGAACTTTCTTCACTTCTGACACAGATGTCCTGCTTTTGGCAATGGCCAACTATGACTTGTTGGCAAAGAACACTGCAATCTTGATGGCATCAGGTGCTCTGCAGATCCAACCTTTCTGGGATATTGTACGTCCAGAAAAGGCAAAAGCATTATCTGCACTCAGTGCATTCGCTGTTGCTGAAAATACTGGACGGTCTGCAAGAGTTAGTTTAAGCTCAGTTCACACTAGACGACTTTCAAAGTCTTGCGATCGCTGTACAGCTTGCTGTCTTGTGATTGGGAGTCTTAGAGTCATTTTGGTTTTCACTAGGGCTGTCAGAACGAACTTCGCTATTCGAAAACAATTCGAATTATTGTAAAAATAAGCATATTCGAAGCTGGAAACTAAGGCTTGAATATTTGACTTCTGGTACAACACAAATAGGCCTGGGATGATCAGCGATCAAATTGTATATTGGCGATTGGAGGGTTGCCAGGCAATTTGCGGGATATCAAGGCAATTGTGGAAAAAAAAAAAACGGCGCTCTACCGTGCATTAAGAGATGTTTTTTGGGGAAATACATGACTGTCAGATTAAGAGATGTTTTTTGGGGAAATACATGACTGTCAGAGAAGCCCTGTTTACACACAGACCTACAATCCATCTCCTCTCCTCTCCTCTCTCTCTCTTCTCAGCGGAGGGTGCCCTGTCAGCCCTGCACTGACAGTGACAGGGCGTGTCTCTTTGATCCGAAGTGACACAGCCCGTTCACTCATGCTTCGGGGTTGTTCAAGAGAGTAATTGCAAATAAATATTGTTTTAATGTGTAACTATTGAAATGTTCACAAGGGCTTTCATAAATTCCTACAATGTTGCGGCACTGCCGCCTTTGTAGGTTAAAAGTTAATGACAGCGACTTGAAGTGAGGAGGAGCAACACGTCTCCGGCTGCGCAGCTGTGGCGGTACCGACACCGCTGTGCTGACAAGCCAGAGACGCTCACTTTTGCATGTGATGCAAAATATTAAAATAACGTCATTATAACACAAAAAATATAAAAATGCGGTGGTAGGCCTAGGCTATAGCCTTTACCAAGGAAAAGATTGACAGCCCTAGTTTTCACACTACATGACTGACCAGCAACAAAGGGGTTACACACTATAAGATCCTTCACCAGGAGGAATCTCCGATGAATAGGCTCATGTCTTGTAATGCACATGTCAACTCATGGTGCTTACAAATAATATAGGTTATTAATAACTTACAGAAACAATACAGGTTATATTATACATTGTATGCAATAGTCCACCTTCTCTGTCCCTCTCTCTGTTACTCTTTCCAAAGATAAGTATTTCTGATACTCTATGACAAAAGATACCACATTCAAAGCTATGCCAATGGTATGAATTGGTATATACTTCCAGTCCTCTAAGTGGGTGTGAGCTTCTTCTAAGTGTAGTGAATGTCGTGTGGATGGATAAAAGCAGATTGAAAACATTACAACACAAAATGCATTACAAATTTTATGTTTGTTCCTTATTTTGCTGCTCATTTTATCTGTTAGCTTTATGTCTCAATATCAACTCAGTGAGGATCACAAACACGTATTTCACGTTGTTGCCAGATCGTGAAATAATTGGGCATAATCTGTACTCATGTTCACTTTTCCCATTAGAGTGAATAGACTCAGGACTGCTGCTAATCTCCTAAAGGGGCAGAGCAGTGGTGAAACCCACGTGACACAGATACAGGGATGGAAAAGCACCCCAGGGCTCAGATCTTGTCTCTCTTCTCAACCTGTGTCTTGGGCTCTCATCAGCTGTCGCCTGCTGACAGAGTCCCTGACAGGTCCATATTTTTAGCATTCTGAATATCTGGAGTGTGTCTGCATTGCACTGGTGACTTCTCGCCTCGCATTTTTGAACTGTTAGTGTTTGAGCACCAATTTTTTGAGTGTGGAGCCATAACTGATTTACATCTTATCTGGGGCCTCTGATGGGGAGATCCAAAAAATATTTTGAATTATTCTAAATTAGTGGCAAATCAGGGCTTAAGTCATGTATGGTTAACTAAGCATAATGCAACATGGTTCAAGATCTTCCTTAAAGGAGCAATAAGCGAAATTCATCATTTCTAGATTGAAGGAATTAAAAAATTGCTATGTGAAGAACTAGAGGTGTAATTTCATCTGGAGTATAGCATGACCTCACACACCCTCTCTCTGTGTTGATTTCCAGTCCATTCTTTACAAGCCGGTCCGGCTGCGCGTTCATGTACGTTCATGTGAATCCTCCCCCCACCCCCCTTGGAGCCCTTGGCCCTCCCTCCCTATAAAAGGCTACAGCCAGTGAGCAATGGCAGCGCGTATTTTCGAAGCGAAATGGCAGAGAGCGGAACAAAACCGGGGCTAACCGGTGCTTCCTCCTAGTGGGCAGCCCGCGAGCCAGGCGGGCGGCCTGGCGGGCTCGCGGGCTGCTCAAGCTCCAGACATTAACCCATCCCGGTGTTTCCTCCGCAGCCTCCACTTCACCAAACTTCACTCAGCTGCCCGATAAACCCGCTGCTTCTTCCCACTTTAACCTGAAGCGATGTTTTAGCCTAGCAGGCAGCCCGCGAGCCAGCTGCCCACTAGGCTAAAACATCGCTCTCACTCATGGAGAAGAGTAGGAACGTTAGCGTTAGCTCCCAGTGTTAGCACTAGCTGGGATCCGGCGATGGCTCTAGCCGAGTCGGCTGCCACCGGCTACTGGAGTAACTTACAGCTATGGAGCGCTTCTACCAGCTCCTCTAGTCACTGAGTCTCACCTCCATCTCAGCAAATATATTACATTTATTACAGGTACCATCATCATTGAAGTAGGCAGGGGAATAGCTAAACACAGCAGAGACCGAGACATCGCTAACTGCTAGATGAGACGAGTGGGGGGGTGGAGAGCAGAGGTAGAGGGAGGAGTGGCTCATGACACACTTTGTTTTGGTCTACAGGCAGTGCACAACAGCAAACCTAGCGGTGAAATGATTTCGCTTTTTGCCCCTTTAAAGCTGAGGATGACATCGTTGAAGCTCTGAGGATGCTTTCAGATAATTAAAGAGTAATGAAGGAATAACAGGAACGCTTGACTAGGTGTGTGTTTGTGCTTCTTTTTACTCAACAGGAATCGCAATAAGAAACATTCCAGAGCTGAGATAGCACATTTTGAGGGGAGCTACATGTGCAAGCTCAAGTTTGGGGCCACGCAAGCATTCCTCTGCAAAATGGCTACTATATGGATGATAAAGGCCAGTTGAGACCCACTCCCCCTGATGTACTACCAGCTCCTCAGGCCATCACTGAAATGGTGAGATGCCACTGCAAATGGGATTGTTCACCACTAAGATGTTCCTGTAGGTCAAAAGACTTACAATGCACTGACCTTAGCTTTTGCAGTAAACAATGTGAGAACGATGAGGACTCAAGTTCTAAAAACCAGGATTAAGATGAAAGTGATACTGAAGATGAAGGATGACATTTAAGTTTTCAGACAGTCACTAAAACTATAATTACCGCCATGTGGTTGTATGCCTCTGCGCACCAGTCCAGTTTCTCTGACAGTTTCCATCCATGTCTGTGAAAACATGGATGCTTCACACACAGAAGATTTATACAATCAGCACAGTTTCAAGATTAGAGTCATCAATTCAGTATCTGCTCAAATGTCTCCCCTTCTGTTCCTGAGACATGACGCTGAATAATGGACAGAAAAGTGTTTTATGCAGATCATTATGATGTCACAATGAAGTTGACCTTTGACCTTTTGGTTACAAAATGATATCACCTCATCATTTTATCCTATTAGACATTTGTGTGAAATGTTAGCACATGAATTCTTGAGTTATGGCCAAAAGCATGATTTATGAGGTCAAAGTGACCTTGACCTTTGACCTTCAACCACAAAATTCAATTAATTTATATCTAAATGATTGTTCTTAGTTTATGTGAACATCTGAATAAATAAAATGTATGTTTAGCCAAAAAGTAAACACCTGCATAGCTTGGAACCTGACTTTTGTTTGTTTGTTTGTTTTTTTAAAGGCGTTTTGAACATTCACTATTTTTAAAATCCAAATCCAAAATGGCCACCATAGAGAGTTTGAAAAAAATGGAAACATTAATTTTCACATTTCTCATGTTCTAATGATTCCAAACATGTATAGTTTATCAACTCCCCAAAAATCTTGAACGAAAATACATAAGGAACTGGACTATTTTGGCATATCAGATATTGAGATATTGGCAAGAAATCCAATATCATGCATCCGTAATGGAAAGTTCTTTCCTCCCACACAGGCGCAGAATCTACATGTTTAAGTGCAACTTTTTGGCTGAGACACAGGCGACGTGAATCAAAGCAACAGTCAGCCTATGTCACCACTAGTTCTTTCATGCAGCTTTGGTGTGTCTGGGTCTTGAGAGTCTACAGTCAGGCTAGCAGCTTTGTGTGATTGTACTGAGGCACAGCAGTGCTTTGAGCTCAGCATGCTAAAATGTTCACAATGACAATAAAATACAACTCTGATTTTTTATAACCATCTGACCAAAACATGTCATTTTACTAAAAAGTAAATCCCTTAAATCTTCATATAATGAGCAATAAACAAAACACATCATGCTGACGTGCTGACGTATTGCGGTAAGCGAGTTGTGTAATTTCCGGTGTTTCTGTGACAGCGTCTCTGTACTGCTCTGGTGAATTCTACTAGCCTGCTTTCTGCTTTCTCACTTCAGTTGCTTTAATATCTACTTCAAGTCTTAACCCACACCAGTTCTGTTTAAGCACTTATAGCTCTCCTCCTTTTTACGACTTTGCACGTTACTAGCCTTGGTAGCTACATTAGCTTAACAGTTAGCGATGGCTTCTCCCTCTGCTCTTTCTTGCTCGGTGTGCCAAATGTTTAGCTATGCCTCTGCCTCCTTTAGCGACAGTGGTAATTGTAACAAGTGTAGCTTATTTGCTGCGGTGGAGGCGAGACTTAGTGAACTAGAAGCGCGGCTCCGCACCATGGAAAACCATTCAGTAGCTGCGGTAGTTAGCCAGCCCCCTGTAGCCGGAACGGAGCCACATAGCATAGCGGTAGCCACATCCTCCGCTAGCGGTCCTCCGGTAACACCCGTTCAGCCGGGAAGTTGGGTAACCGTTCGCCAGAGGCATAGCTCCAAGCTGAAGCTCACGGCTCACCACCAGCCTGTTCACGTTTCCAACCGCTTTTCCCCACTCAGTGACACACCCGCTGAGGACAAAACTCTGGTTA
>NC_065512.1:41039934-41041068 GCF_006386435.1 Epinephelus moara
AGCAAACGATGTGGGTTTCGTTAATAATTGGCAAACTTTCTGGGGAAAACCTGGTCTTATTAGGAGAGACGGCATTCATCCCACTTTGGATGGAGCTGCTCTCATTTCTAGGAACCTGGCAAATTTTATTAGTAATTCAAATCCCTGACAACCCAGAGTTGAGATCAGCACTCAGAGTCGCAGTCCTATACGCCTCTCTGAGCTTCTGGTTCAGTTACCCAGCCATAGTTTTCATAGTTTTATACAAACGGTGTCTGTCCCCCGACTACCTAAATTATTTAAATCTAAAATTAAACAAAGAGGAGTTGTGCATAACAACCTCATAAAAATTAAAACCTCTTCTGTGACAGAAAGACAAAACAGGAGAATTAAATGCAGACTGTTAAATATCAGGTCTCTATCGTCTAAAGCAGTGTTAGTAAACAAATTAATTTCAGATATTCATATTGATTTACTCAGTCTCACCGAAACCTGGCTGTGTCCAGATGAATATGTTAGTCCAAATGAATCCACTCCTCCCAGTCATAATAATACCCACATTCCTCGAGGCAGCGGCCGAGGAGGGGGAGTTGCAGCCATTTTTAACTCTAGTCTGTTAGTCAGCCCTAAACCTAAACTAGATTATAATTCATTTGAAAGCCTCGTTCTTAGTCTTTTACATCTGACCTGGAACCTCACAGCCACTTTTATTTGTTATAGTGTACCGTGCTCCTGGCCCGTATTCTGAATTTGCTTCTGAATTCTCAGAGTTTTTATCCAGTTTAGTTCTTAAATCAGATAAAGTTATTATTGTAGGCGATTTTAACATTCATGTCGACATTGATAATGACTCCCTGGCTACCGCGTTTATTATACCGCGTTTATCTCATTATTAGACTCCATTGGCTTCAGTCAGGGTGTACATGAACCCACTCACTGTTTTAACCATACCCTCGATCTAGTTGTGACGTATGGAATTGAAATTGATAACCTAACAGTCTTTCCACAGAATCCCTCGCTATCGGATCATTATTTGATTACTTTTGATTTCTTTTTACTCGATTACACGCCACTCAGCAACAGTTACTATACTAGATGTTTATCAGATAGTGCTGTCGCAAAATTTAAGGAAATGATTACTCCGTCGTTAAATTC
>NC_065512.1:41047786-41053342 GCF_006386435.1 Epinephelus moara
CGTATGAGTGCATTAAGATTTCTAATTCTAGTGGGGTGAAAAACGCAGCCCTCCTCTTCCCCGTTGCCATGGTGACTTGTCGACTCTGGGCTCCATTGATGCTGGTTTTTTATAGTTGTGATGCACGCGCTTAACTCCAGGTGAAACTACTCCGAGTTCATTAAACTGATTCAAATCAGCTGTTCTGGAACCGGAAACTCAGAGTTTCCTATCTCAGAGTAGATCAACTCAGAGTTCAGGATTAGACTCAGAATTTGTTGAACCTGCTTTGTGAAACGGACCCCTGGTGTTAAATCAAAGATCCATAAGCACTAACAAAAATACATTATAATACATAATAATACATTTTGTTGAAATTCAATTTCCCCATTCAGGCCTGAATACTACTGTATGTATTAAGTTTTGATATCCATAAGTCTCCGTCATCCCACAAGGATGCCTAACCCTTACTCCCAGGAGGCCTAACAGTCACTATATGAAAACTTGTAGGGACACAAATAAATAAAGATTATTACTATTGGCTTTGCTCCAAAGCAGCTCATACATTGGACTGGATAACTGGATTTATTGTTAAATGTGAAAATGAGTGAACATTCCTTTGCATTTCTAAAGCTAAAATATCATATCGTATGGTGTACTATAACTATACCCTCAAATTCAAATTACACAACATAAGAAATCACAACTAAACAGGAGTCATGTTCACCTGAACTGTGTGTGTGTGTTTGTTTGTTACCTTGGCACACACAGGGCTGTACAAAAGAGCTCCTTAATGTCACATGGGCTGCAGAATCTACTAAACACCACCTGAGGGAAAACAACACACACACACACACACACACACACACACAAAATCACACATGATGAGTGAATGATGATATATAATCAATAAATATCAATATAATTCCCAACAACTGACCTGCATCTGACAAAATGAACATACTGAAGCCACATATGAACCTGTTCATAACATGATGGCAAATTTTGAAAAGTAGGGAAAGTAAAAGTATCACAATTTTAATGATTACTGTATAGCAGATGATAAGAAATTGACATTTTGGTCCAGTAAGTTGGGGTTTATTACTTTTAATAATCAGCTTCACATTAGGAAATTGGCATGTGACAACAGCTCCAGATCCACTCATGTCTTGTATGCCTCTTTACACCTGTCAATTTTCTCTTACAGTTTACATCTGTGTCTGTGAATCTGTGGATGTTTCACACACATCTCACCCCCAGCAGCACAGAAGATCTATACAATCAGCACAGTTTCAAGGTGGACACCCAAGATCAGTGTCACCAATTCCGTAGTCTCTATATACAGACTCTGCATTGAGTGAATGTAGAGTCTGTAGGCAAACCCCGGAGATCTTGCCTCCGGAAGAAGAGCGGAAGAGCCCTGGTTTCCCGTTGTAGGCTGTTTGTAGTCCGCGTAATATTGACTAATCACGTTTGAGCCGGCTGCAGTTGTTGCCAGGTAAAACGGTCCGTGCGGTGAACTAAAGAGGCGGAACATAATTGGCGTCACTGCAAACTCTGAATCCATCGCAATGGTTCAGCATATTTACTTATATATAAACGGAAGTCGGAAACGGATATTCGCCTCCTCCGCCCAAATCAAACCACAATGCCAAAAAATTGGGGGTCTGCCCCCAGAGGCTGTATCGCCGTCTGCCGGAAGTCAGAAGCCGAATACAGCCAATGGGTTCCGAGAATGCCAATTCCGTATCCGACTGAATGTCTCCCCTTCTGTTCTTGAGATGTCATGTTGAGTAATGGTGTGAAAAGTGTTTTTGCAGAACATTATGATGTCACAGTGAGGATTACCTTTGACCTTTTGGATGTAAAATATCATCACTTCAGCATTATATCCTATCAGAAATTTGTGCAAACTTTGTCATAATTTGTGCATGCATTCCTGAATTATGGCCAAAAACATGTTATGTGAGGTCACAGTGACTTGACTTTTGACCTTGGACCACCAGATTCTAATCAATGTATTCTTCAGTCCAAGTGACCCTTTCTGACATATTTGAAGAAATTCTCTCAGGGTATTCTTGAGATATTGCATTCATGAGAATGACACAGAGGCCAGGTCACAGTGAACTTTACCTTTGACCACCACAATATAATCCATTCATCGTTTAGTCTAAGTGAATGATTGTGCCAAATTTGAAGAAATAACCTCACGGCGTTGAGATATCGCATTCATGAGAATGTGACATATGGACATATGGACTTATGGACATACAGACTTATGGGCATACGAACAGACAACCCAAAACACATAAGGCCTCCAGCTATGGCTATTGCTAGTGCAGAAGCATAAAGTGTAAAAACACGTTTCATATTGTTCTGTTCTGTTCATGTTCATGTTCATGTGTGGAAGGTTAGCTGGATAAATCTGGATCACTCACAGAGCTAAGGCTAACTTAGCTCTAAATTTCCACAAACTAATCCACCCATAATTATTACATATTATAGTTTGACTGACATTGTTTTCCTGACAGTTAAAAGTGTCATTATTCTTATATGATGCAAAGCAAACATGAAAAATCTATAATTTTACCACAAAGGTTATTTGGTCAAAATGTTGCTGCATAACAGGAATGACTCGTGTAAGGGATTTTCTTCTCTTAAATGTGAAATAACTACAGTTCCAAGTGCAGTACCTAGGGTGAAGTTAGGTCATTTGGGATACTTTTGATTTTGTTATAGATCTCTGCTATATTCCTAGGAAGAAAATATGTTGCCAAGTAAAATATTTCAAAAACACCAAGAACCCCTACCTCAGTCATACTCAGGTAAAATGAGACAGTCATGTTTGTTTTTTGTTTTTTTTTTAAAGGTTGAATCCAGTTAATTAGTTTAATAAGTGATAATAACATAATGCAAGGGGGTACACGTGATTTTACGGCATTTGGTAACCTAAAAACATGCTAATTCAGAAAAATGTACAATTTTAGCGGAATTTTTTGTCCCATTTTACCTGAATGCATCAAGTACCCACTCAAAAACCTTTCCCATAAAAAGTAAAGTGTAATGTGAAAATGCATTGATTATGAGTTTAACAGTTAATAAAATGCATTACCCTACAATCATTTCTATTGTTATACTCGTATTGCTTTAGCTGCAGTACCCTTACTACCAAAAAGAGAAAATCAACATATCACATGGCTCACCTGTTCTGGGACCTGTGGATTTTTGACTCTTTGTACTGCTCATCCTAATTATCTCAACCAATAAAAATAATTTTTTCAGGTAAAGGACATTTGTAGCAAGAATGCAATAACATGTTTGGTGATTTGCTGCTGATATTTAAAGAGCCCAAGCTGTGAAACCTTATTTGCCCCATTTTACCTGATGTCTCAAATTACCTGACTTCCCCCGACGGTTTTTGGGGCACAAGCCAATTAATCTAAATATTGCACAAACAGTTCTGTTCTCTGGTGTGCAAGCTTGGTTCTAAGCTCTTGGCTTAGTCTTGTTTATGTACTCTCTTTCCACTACATAGGAAAGATCACATGGCACAATACCTTTGTTGAATGCAACAAAATTCAGTTTGAAGTAAATTTCAAATCAGCTACTTTCTCCTACTCATGTACAGTAGATGTTAATAGCATGGCTTTTGTCCTTCTTATTAGGCTTCAACAGTCCTCCTGCAGCAGCACATCATAGTTATCCTTCCTCCTCTAACTACAGTTCTGTAAAAGTGGAGCAACCAACCACTGGGGAGAAACTGTGAACGCGCAGGCTTCCCACGCTCCAGGCTCTTGTTTTGATTAAATAATGTGCACGTTGCAGCACAGCAGCAGTAAATATTTGGTGTTTTTTGTCCTTTCTCCTCCTACACCTTCATAAAAATGCCAAGCACTGCCATTGACCATGACAAATACTTTGTGTCAGTCCTGAGTATACAAAAGAAGGATGACCCATATAGATAAAGGAGGTATTTGAATGTGATGTGTACCATCGAGCACAAACAGCCAAGTCACAGCAAGAGATGACAGGGTGAGGCTTGGCAGTGTTGGCGAAGGCAGGATTTTGGGACCTGACCTCGTAACAGGTCTCCAATCAAAGTATTAAAATGGCTATCGGAAACAATTCAGAATTATTAATAAAAATAATAATTAATTGTGTTAAATAATGTGACTTAATTTACAATAAATCACCTTGTGGGGCACCATTCGTGAAAAGGGAAAAATGATAGTCAGTTAATGATATCTGTCTCATATCAATCAATCAATCAATTTTATTTATAAACCCCAATATCACAAATCACAATTTGCCTCACAGGGCTTTACAACATACGACATCCCTCTGTCCTTAGGACCCTCGTAGCGGATAAGGAAAAACTCCCCCAAAAAAACCCTTTAACGGGGGGAAAAAAAAGGAAGAGCAACTGAGGAGGTATCCCTCTTCCAGGATGGACAGACACGCAATGGATGTCGTACAGAACAGATCAACATAATAAATTAACAGTAATCCGTATGACACAGTGAGACAGAAAGAGAGAGAGAGAGAGAGAGAGAGAGAGAGAGAGAGAGAGAGAGAGAGAGAGACAGAGAGACAGAGAGACAGAGAGACAGAGACAGAGAGAGATGCAGGACAGATGGTACTGACAGTAGCCTACAACAACAATAATGAAAGTAATGATATTATAATAATATTATAATTCTGGTTATTGTGGTACAATATGTTGAAAGTATATATAAATGTCTGATAGTATACATATGTGCCAACAGTCATATGTGTATAGTAACAGTAGAAGTAGGACTAAAGATAATAGCAGCAGGAGGCATCTGGCAGGACCACAGCAGCAGCACAACCACACACGTCACACTATCCAGGCACCGCTGCGATATGAGTTAACCTGCGACACAGTGGAGCACAAAGGCTCCAGAGAAGAAGCCGAATTAGTGACATGCAGTACGGCCGAGTTAGCAAGATGTAGTAACAGGAAGGTGCCCGGTGTATTATAGGAGGTCCCCCGGCAGACTAGGCCTAAGTCAGCCTAACTAGGGGCTGGTACTAGGCAAGCCTGAGCCGGCCCTAACTATAAGCTTTATCAAAAAGGAAAGTCCTAAGTCTAGTCTTAAATGTGGAGACGGTGTCTGCCTCCTGGACCGCAACAAGAAGATGATTCCACAGGAAAGGAGCCTGATAGCTGAAGGCTCTGGCTCCTCATCTACTTTTGGAGACTTTAGGGACCACGAGTAACCCTGCATTCTCAGAGCGCAGTGTTCTGGTGGGATAATATGGCACTATGAGCTCTCTAAGATATGACGGAGCTTGACCATTTAGAGCAGGGCTGCCCAATTTGGGGCCCGATTAGTTTTGGCCCGCGGCCCATGCTCAAATTTTAAATAATTAAATAATTATTATTTTCCCGCTGCCAGCAGTCGGAATATCTCTTTAAATATTTATTTATTGTTGCACTTCCTCTACTGACCACAAATCAGCATTGTGTTACATTGAGGGTAGGGTGGCGCTGTTTAGCTCCCGTCAGCTCAAATCCGGCCGGAACTGACCAGAGAGGGAGAAGATGCTGGGATG
>NC_065512.1:41054269-41063518 GCF_006386435.1 Epinephelus moara
CAGTGCTATGATGCACTCTAAATCCTGACTGAAATTCCTCAAATAAATTATTATCATGGAGAAAATCACACAGCTGGTCTGCGACTACTTTCTCAAGGATCTTTGAAAGAAAGGGAAGATTAGATATTGGTCTATAGTTGGCTAACACCTCTGGATCCAGGGTGGGCTTTTTTAGTAGAGGTTTAATTACAGCTACTGTAGAAGTGAAAATCGGTGCCTGGAAGTGGGCCAGATGGCTCCCGACCTCGTCTTCCACTTCTCTTTCTGATCGTCCTCTGAGTTGATTTAGTATCTTAGGTTCAGTTGGCTGATACTTAGAGAAACACTGGAGTCAAGTAGAATCTGGTACAATCGAGTTTAATGTGTTCACAAGCTTCAACACATACAACTCATTGAGTCAGGCTCCGGAGCAAGACTGAAGTTTCACTCTCTGCGCTCTCCCTTTTATGCTGGTGAAGATTCGAAAGAATCTCCACCCTTTTCCTTTAGTCCTTCCTACCTGCGTTCGAACCTATTGGTGGCAGTTCTTTTTCTTTTTAGCCCTTTTCCATCTGGTCCAAATCTATTGGTGGCAGGCCCCTTGGGCCTTTGTCCAAACATGACCTAATGGTGTAATCCCTGGGCCTGGAAATCCCCAAATTCTCCCACCATTAGGTTCGGGCCTGGTTTCAGTTTATTTTTTAAAAACATATGAAACCTGGGGATTTTCTCTATACAATCCCTTGTGCTTTCATGCAATGTGAACTCTTACAGTGTGTCATGTAATACAAATGTTAGAGTGTGTGTGTGTTATTATTAGACAGTACATGGTGCGGTATATGTGTGCTCTTCAATATGTGAATACATAACCTTGTGTTATGACTACATAGATATACATGTATAACAGTACTTTGTCACACATAGATGCATAACAAACAGTTTTATAGGAACTTGTACGTGAAACATTGTTATATGATTACTCTTAATCAACTTATGCAGTATAACACCTTTACCTGATTAAAGATTAAATCTTACACTACACTACCTTAAAAGACTGTGGTACATAGCCTGTTAATGAAGATATATTGATCATGTCTAATAAGTGGGTGTTAACTAAAGGTAAGACCTCCTTAAGTAGCCTAGTTGGGATGGGGTCTAAGAGACACGTTGATGATTTAGATGAAGAAATCACTGCGGTCAATTCTTGAAGAGAAATTGGGGAGAAGCAATCTAAATATATATTAGGTCTTACAGCTGTGTTTGAGGGCAGATACGTACTATCTGAGGACAGGAGGTCATGAATTTTGCCTCTAATAGTTAGAATTTTGTCATTAAAAAGCTCATAAAATCATTACTGCTAAGGGCTAAAGGAATACAAAGCTCAATAGAGCTGTGACTCTCAGGGGCTGTCCACACCAACGCGGGTATTTATAAAACCGTGACTCTTTGCTCAGGGTTTGGTCTTTCATCCACACGTAACCGCAGTTTTGGGCCCCTGTAACCGGAGTTATTTGTAACCGGAGTCCAGGGTGAACTTTTTGGAAAAGTCCGGTGTCAGCAGTCATGTGTGGACAGGATAACCGCAGTTATTTTGTCTCGTCTCCATTGTATGACGTCACATTGTGAGAGGTAAACAGAAAACAGCTGTGTTATTACCCGATCCAGTGTGTGCGAGAGATGATTTGAGGATGGACCTAAACAAAACACTGCTGCTTTTTAGCAAAATATCAGCACTTTCTGGCTGTATCATACAACTAACGCTACTCAACCACATCCAGCAACAGAGGCGCAAGAGTGTGCTATTATGGAGACTGGTCCTACTGCATAATAGTACGCTTGTTGTTGTTTTTCCGGTAATGACGTTTTACTGCCTTCTGATTGCCTTCTGATTGGCTACAATGGCCTTACAGTTAGGAGTTATATCGCCACCTACTGCTTTGGCATATGCATTACATTGCTTGATAGTGGAATTTGCGGTGTCATGTGGACGGAGGTATTTTTATTACACCGCTCGTATGGACGCAGATTTTTTAAAAACTGGAGGCCAAAAAAGTTCGGTTTTAAAAATACCCGTGCTTGTGTGGACTAGGCCTCAGTCAGCCTGGCTACAGTGCTGAAAAGAAACCTGGGGTTATTCTTATTTTCTTCTATTAAAGATGAGTAATACAATACACTTAACTATTAATTTGGAACACATGTATACTGCCAGATATTAATACATACTTTCAACATATTGTACCACAGTAGCCAGAACTATAATATTATTACTTTCAATAATGTTGTTGTAAGCTACTGTCATTACCTGCATCTCTCTCTCTCTCTCTCTCTCTCTCTGTCTCATTGTGTCATACTGATTACTGTTAAGTTATTATACTGATCCGTTCTGTACGACATCTATTGCACGTCTGTCCGTCCTGGAAGAGGGATCCCTCCTCAGTTGCTCTTCCTGAGGTTTCTACCGTTTTTTTTCCCCGTTAAAGGGGTTTTTTTGGGGAGGTTTTTTTTTTAAAACCTTCACAATGTGTAAAGAACCTGGGTGTCATTTTTGACTCTGAGCTTAATTTTATTCCACATATCAAAAATGTAACAAAGATAGGTTTTTATCATCTTAAGAATATAGCCAGAGTCCGCCCGTTTCTCGCTCAGGCTAACACGGAGGTGCTGATGCATGCTTTTATCTCTTGTCATTTAGATTATTGTAATGCCCTGCTCTCTGGTCTTCCCAAAAAGACCATCTCTAACCTGCAGCTACTCCAAAACTCAGCCGCACGAGTGCTGACGAGGACCAAAGGGCAGGCGCACATTACACCGGTTTTAAGATCACTGCATTGGCTCCCCGTGTGTTTCAGGATCGATTTTAAGGTTCTTTTATTAGTTTTTAAATGTTCTAACGGTCTTGGGCCATCTTATTTATCTGACCTGCTTTTATCATATCAACCCTCGCGGATCCTGAGGTCCTCCGGCACCGGCCTTTTAATTGTTCCAAAAGTCAGAACAAAGACCCACGGGGAGGCTGCATTCAGCCATTATGGCCCTCACTTATGGAATAGCCTGCCGGAGAGCATCAGGACTGCAGAGACTGTTGATGTTTTTAAAAGGAGGCTCAAGACTCACCTTTTTAATTTGGCTTTTAACTGATTTCTTTTACTCTTTTAATTCTTCTGTTATATGTTATTTTAATTTCTAATGCATTTAAATGATTTATTTTTTAATCTTTATGCATTTTATTATTATTAAATTTCTAAATCTTCATTTATTTATTTATTTATTATTAATATTATTTTAATCTTTAAATCTTTAATTTTTTCTAAATCCTTACATTTTTATGCATTTTATCATTATTTTATCTCATACTTGTTTTATCTTATCATATTGCCTTTTAGTCTTTTAGTTTTTAGCTCCAGTGTTTCCTCATGGGGGGCCTCCACACTGAGAGGTGTGTCCGGTCTGCCCGCGGGGACGTCGTCCTGAAGATCCCTCAGGTCCAGAGGACTGGGAGGCTCTGCACCATGGGTGGAGTCTACCCCGGTCTGTCTGGGTCAGGGTGGTCTCTGTGGCGGCGCTCCCTGTGGCTGTAGGCTGTGACGCCTCTCAGTGTGGATGAGCCATGTTACTATATTGACTATATTGACTGTGTGTGTGTGTGTGTGTGTGTGTGTCTGTGTCTGTGTCTGTCATACTTCTACTGTTATTATACACATATGATTATTGTCACATATGTATACTATCAGATATTAAAATATACTTTCAACATATTCTACCACAGTAGCCAGAATTATAATTATAATATTATTACTTTCATTAATGTTGTTGTAAGCTATTAAAATTACCGTCTGTCCTGCATCTCTCTCTGTCTCCCCTTCTGTCTCATTGGGTCCTGAGGACAGAGGGATGTTGTATGCTGTAAAGCCCTGTGAGGCAAATTGTGATTTGATTGATTGATTGATTGATTGACTGATTGATTGATGTCCTCGTCAGTAGTTGGGTTTTCAGAAGCCATCAAAGTTCTACTCCCAAGTCATGGGTTCATTGCCAAAAATGACCTTGCGTTCTATTGACATTGCTTGTTTTATCGACATTCCGACTCTTATGAATAGGCTAATTCACACCGTCTACGTGAGCTGGAGGCCGACAGCGAGGGTCCGAGGTCCCGAACAATGCTGCTTGCAGCTTCAATTAGGGACCTCGGCTGAAGGGCGAGGACCCTCTTGTTTTTGGTGTGTTTATTCTTATTAGGGACCTCGGCTGAAGGGCGAGGACCCTATTGTTTTTGTAGTGTTTATTATTAGGGACCTCGGCTGAAGGGCGAGGACCCTATTGTTTTTGTAGTGTTTATTATTCTTTCTTTCTTTCTTTCTTTCTCCTGCCGCCTCTTTAAACTGGAATTTGACCTCCTAAACATGGTCCAAAACTCACCAAAATTGGCACGCATGTCTGGACTGGCGAAAAATTTTAGGAAATGAAAAAATGAACCCGAAAAGTGCCAAAATGGCCTCTCTAGCGCCACCTAGCAGTTGAGGTACACTAAAATGGCCGCTGTGGCCCCTAGGAATGTCCTAGAAAGATCAAACCAAAACTGTCTTGTTCGTCTCATTAAGACCTATAAATCATGCACTCACACCCATGACCTAAACCCAACAGGAAGTGAGCTATTTCCCTTTCAAAGTAAGATTTCGCCTCAAAAATGCTCTTTTTAAGAAATTCCTTAAAAAATCAAATCCTCCTACACTGTTTATCGTAATGGCTTCAAACTCACACACATTACCGATCAACGTGTCCTTATCAAATATTCTGTTGAACTTTTTCATTACTCGAATGGTTTGGATTTTATTGGCGTCTTCCAGGTGATGTCTTACAAAACCTCCTGACAATTTTCGCACCACCTAGACACACTAAAATGCCCGCTGCGACCGGTAAGAATCACTTAGAAAGACCAAACCAACACTGGCTCGTTCGTCTCATCAAGACCTACAAATCTCGCACTGCAACCCCTGACCAAGTCCGACAGGAAGTGCGGCATTGCACTTTCAATGTAAGATGACGTTTTTCACAAATTCTGTCTCTCAAAAAATATTTGCTCCTACACCGTTTATCATAACTGCTTCAAACTTGCACACATTACAGCCCTACCCCTGGTGAACATTACTTGTGAAGGACTTTGTCATTACTGAAACGGTTTGGATTTGAGAAGCGTTCTAAGGTGCAGGACACAAATCCTCATGATGATCTCTGTAAGAAAAGATGAGGGCCAACACACTGTAAACTTGTGATTAAGGTCACATTTTTGAGTCCATAGACATACAAGCTTTATATTTCTGTGTTCACAACAAGTTTATCTATCTGGTGATGTTTTCAGATTGAAGATCGGACCCACGGTTTGGGATCTGGAAGGACTAGTTCGAGAAACTTTCAACCCATTTTGCTCTCTGTGTCAGCTGCAGCTCTCATTAATTAGCATAACAAAAGCTTCACTCTGACAGTCTGTGTGTCAGAGTGAAGTGGTGTGTGTGTGTGTGTGTGTGTGTGTGTGTGTGTGTGTGTGTGTGTGTGTGCTTGCTTGCATGCATGTGTGTGTGTGTCAGATGCATAGAGAAATAGATTGCTGAGTGCATGTGAATTGGTGACTATTTACAGTCCACACAGGCAGAGTAACAGGTTCTGATTTCTAAATACACTCAGTCACACAACTTATTCATCCAACAAAATACACAAGAATCACAGAGTGAAGCTTTAACCTACCAACATGACAGCTATTGTTTTTCACACCTCAGAGCCTTCCCTTAGTGTTGGATGTCATCGGTTTTATATTAAATCTTGCAAATATTGAAGGGAACTCACATAAATGTTTTCGCAAGTCCGCTGCAATGAAACCAAATTCATTAAAACTATAGATTTGTCAGTTACTGATGACTTATCTCTCACTGTTGTTTTAGAGTACTACACTAGTACATGACAATGTATCTGAACTAAACTGAACTAAATCAAGAGTTCTGTCTTATGTTAGATAAAGACCAAAAAAAGGAAGAAAATCAAGACTAAAATTAAAGCTGCAAGCAGCGATGAACGGGACCTCGGGCTCTCGCTTTCGGCCTCCAGCTCACATAGACAGTGCAAATTATTGGTAAGAGTCAAAATGTCGATAAAACAAGCAATGTCAAGAGAACGCAAGGTCATTTTTGGCAATAGAGGGACTTTATATTACAGTACATTACAATATGTATTTAATTTTCCAACCGATGTATTAACTAAAATGTAACTGTGATATGTCAGCTATGGAAACAAAATGTCTTGTCCAAAATATCCACATTGAAATGAAATACACTGTCATGATTAAGTAATTATATAATGTTAACAGCAACATGGTGTCTGTCATACTGTTAAGAATTGAAGTGTTCCCCATGTACTGTAAAAAACAAAGGTCTGTGGTGACAGTACTCTTGCTTTGTTGTGTAACACATTGTGATTTAAGTACATGAATCTATAAATACATAATATACATTTAATATATATATATATATATATATATATATATATATATATATATATATGAATATTAACATGGACAAAACATGAATTATAAAGGAGAGTAAATCATACAAGAAAACGATTTTTACAAAGACTAAAGTGGTGATTAAACAACAGAGCTTGTAATTTTGGAGTGTAACATTTCCTCAAGATGTGTATACTTTCCTGATGTAACAGCAGGCAGACACTAGTTAATTTCAGTGGAGAAACTGAGCAGGACTACATTATTTGATTGTGTAATGCTGCAGCACAGTTTTAGCTACATATTTGATTCAGATTCTAAAGGAGGCAAAAGAGTTTGACCTGGAAATCTTGTATTTACATGTTTTTGCTATCAGGCATTTATTTAGGAAAATGTAGGAATGAGACACATGAGCTGGTCAGTTTGGTCAATGTTATCCTGTCAGGTGTGTGTGACCACACACACACAAACACACACACACGCACACACACACACACACACACACACACACACACAGGCCTGTGTCTGTCAGAGTGAAGCCATTGTTATGCTAATTAATGACAGCATGCAGTTGAGTGAGAGGAAGAGGGAGAGGGCAAGAACTGGAAGATGGCTTTCAAATTTCCCAAACTAGTCCTTTCTGCTCCCAAACCATGGGTCCGATCATCAATCTGAAGATATCACCAGAGAGATACACTCGTTCCGAACGCAGACATATATAGCTTTCATGTTTGTGGTGTCAAAAAAGCGATCTTAGTCGCAAGTTTACAATGTCTAGCTCATAGCTGACACATTTGCTCATGTTAATTTCAGAGGCATTAGCTCATTTCCTGTTGGATTTAGGTCAGTGGTGTCAATGAGTGATTTGTAGGTCTCGAGGAGACAAAGAAGCCAGTTTTGGTTTGATCTTCCTACGTCATTCCTACAGGGCGCAACAGCCATTTTAGTGTGTCTAGCTGGTGCAAAAATTGTCAAGAGGTTTTGTGACATGTCACCTTAAAGAGGGCATAAAATCCAAACCGTTCGAGTAATGACAAAGTCCTTCACAGGTAATGTTCACCAGGGGTAGAGCTGTAATGTGTGCAGCTAGGATAAATGGTGTAGGAGCAAATATTTTTTGAGAGACAGAATTTGTGAAAAACATCATCTTACATTGAAAGGGCAATAGCGCACTTCCTGTTGGATTTAGGTCAGGGGTTGCAGCTCGAGATTTGTAGGTCGTGATGACACGAACAAGCTAGTTTTGGTTTGGTTTTTCTAAGTGATTCCTACCGGTCGCAGCAGGCATCTTAGTGTGTCTAGGTGGCGCGGAAATCGTCAGAAGGTTTTGTACATCACCTGGAAGACGCCATAAAATCCAAACCATTCGAGTAATGAAAAAGTTAAACAGAATATTTGATTAGGACGAGTTGATCTGTCATATGTGCGAGTTTGAAGCCCATACAATAAACAGAGTAGGAGGAGTTGATTTTTTAAGGAATTTTGAAAAAGAGCATTTTTGAGGCGAAATCTTATTTTGAAAGGGAAATAGCTCACTTCCTTTTTTTTTTTTTTTTTTTTAAAAACAGCTAAAAACACATCTGTTTAGGCATGCGTTCCATTAATTGTCCATTGTATCATCTCTGTATTTCGCTGCACTTTACTTTTTATTTGTTTTGGTGTATTTTGCATTGTTTCTGTTATTGTATTTTTTGTATTTTATCTTGTGAAGCACTTTGTGAGTCCTCTCTGTGAGAAGTGCTATATAAATAAAATTTACTTACTTACTTCCTGTTGGGTTTAGGTCATGGGTGTGAATGTGTGACTTGTAGGCCTTGATGAGACTAACAAGCCAGTTTTGGTTTGATCTTTCTAGGTCATTCCTACAAGCCGCAGCAGCCATTTAGTGTGCCTAAAAGGCTAGGTGGCGCTAGAGAGGCCATTTTGGCACTTTTCGGATTAATTTTTCCTAAAATTTTTCGCCAGTCCTGACATGCGTGCCAATTTTGGTGAGTTTTGGAGCATGTTTAGGGGGTCCAATTCCAGTTTAAAGAGACGGTGGGAGAAAGAAGAATAATAACTAGAGAAGCAATTTCTGAAGAAATTGCGGGTGTGAATGCTGCGAGCTGAAGCCACGCTGCAATGCTGCAATGCAATTAGAATTCTGGCTATTGTGGTACAATATGTTGAAAGTATATATTAATATCTGATAGTATACATGTGTGACAATAATCATATGTGTATAATAACAGTAGAAGTATGACACGCAGACACACACACAGGCTTGTGTCTGTCAGAGTGAAGCCATTGTTATGCTAATTAATGACTGCATGTACTTAGGTGACAGCCCAGGCACTTCAAGATGAGTTGACTCATGACTAATGATAACAGAATCAGCAGGAGAGAGAGGAGAGAGGGGGGAGAGAGAGAGAGAGATAGAGAGAGAGAGAGGGGGGACAGGGAGTGGAGTGTGTGTGTGTGTGTGTGTGTGTGTGTGTAATTGTGTTACTAAAAATTGCAAATTATGAGCTGCAGGTTGCTTTAAGGTTACATTTTTTTTTCTCCATGTCTCTCTCTCTCTCTCTCTCTCTCTCTCTCCCTCTCTCTCTCTCTCTCTCTCTCTCTCTCTTCTCTCTCTCTCTCTCTCTCTCTCTCTCCCTGTCTTTCTCTCTCATACATACACCCACACTGAATATTTGGTATGTATACTCTGAGTAGGAGTTAAAAATAGAAAAAAATATTAATATTTTTATGGTTGTTTTTCAACAAAGACAAAAAAAGTCCTGAAGGGGAACAGTGTCTGT
>NC_065512.1:41063677-41067612 GCF_006386435.1 Epinephelus moara
GTGATGATCAAACAACACATCCATATTCATTTGAAATCATGTGACCTAGTGAAAGCTTGAGTGATGTGTACTGGCTGCTGTGAGGATATAAGTGCAGCAAGCAGACACAAATATATACTAGTTAATGTCAGTGGAGAAACTGAGCAGGACTACATGTATTCCAATTCTTAATGAGGTAAAAGAGTTTCACCAGGACATCTTGTATTTACAGGTTTTAGGAATGAGCACCATGAGCTGGACAGTTTGGTAAATGTTATACTGTCATGTGTGTGTGACCACACACACACACACACACACATACACAGACACACACAATAATTGTAAGGTTACAGTGAATGGTGATGATTCATACACATCATCATAACTATGGTCTCTCTTATGCGCATTATTTTTAACTAATAAAGTGCTCTGTATGATTACATCTACTGCAATCAACAGACATGGGGCGGCTGTGGCTCAGAGGTAGAGTGGGTCATCCACCAATCAGAAGACCAGCGGTTCGATCCCCGGCTCCTCCAGTCTGCATGTCGAAGCATCCTTGAGCAAGATACTGAACCCAAAATTGCTCCCGATGATGCTTCCATCGGTGTGTGTGAGTGTGTTAAATAGCCTCGGCCACCAGTGTGTGAATGGGTGAATGGGTGAATGTGACTCGTGGTGTAAAAAGCGATATGAGTGGTTGGATGATTAGAAAGGTGCTATACAAATGAAGGTCCATTTACCATGAAAACAGTCATATAATAATGTTAAAAAAATTTCAGTATACCATGCCATGAAAAGTTGAATGGGTGAATGTGACTCGTACAGTGCTTAATTTGAGCCGGAACGTACTGGAACGCATACCAGGATCTTTTCAGAAAAGGCCCTGGTGCGTTCCGGAACTAATTTGCATGGGTCTAGAACTTTTCACATCTGGCTGATGTCACTAGTGTTACAGGGTGGAGTACCGTAGTACTACGGTGCCTCACGTACCACTACTGTGGGATAAGTTCAAAGTCCAATCGCAAGAGGGTGAGTGTCCATGCGCCGTCCAATAACGGCGCGCGCTGGCCACCTGGCACTCAATATGCTGCTGTAGTGGTTTGTTTTCCAGACATGTGAGTATCTTTGAGCAGTGAAAGTTATTATTTATTTATTTTTACTTGTCGGCAGTGATTTGTTTTCCACAGAGCTCTACGTGCGAGCATTTTACTCGCATTTGCGACTAAAAATAGTTTTGTGCGAGCAAAATAAATCATTCAGCACGCTGTGCAAGTACAGATTTCAACCAGCAGCAGAAACGAAAGGCGAATCCTGCCGGTTGTGGGTTGAACGGGGGTCACAGACAGGAATACGGCGGTCAAATAGCCTACGGTGGCTCCGCGGCGCAAGATAACGGCTTACCGGCGACAGAGAAGTCCGACTCCAGGTCCAATAGCCTAATTTCCTCTTTCGTTGGCGTCATGACTGCCCAGTAGTACCCGGACAACCGAGCCATGGCGGCACACAGGTATGTGGCGTGTCACAGGAGAAACGAGCCGTTCACATTTCTGTCTTTGTGGCAGGTAACGGTCCACAAACCTCACCGCACTTTAGGGACTGTTCTTTACTTATGAAGGGACTGTTCTTTACTTGTCAGGGGAGGAGGGTGACTGGTTGATTTTTATGTCATTTATTTGTTTTATTTCAATCCCCCCATGTTAATCACTTATTGATTCTTGTTTTGAAGTATGAATAAGTCAATAAGTAATTTATTCCATTGAAATATCATTGATGTATTATAGAAAAGTGATTTATCTTTTTATAAATGACAAAAGGCACATCTGTCTCATTTTTGCTGTGGTATCGTGATACTACTCAGAACCGTGATACTTTCACTGGTATCATACCGTGGGAACACTAGATGTCACAACCATTCCATTCGGAGTTGCGCAGTGAGGCGGCTTGGGTGCCGCTTAAAAAAGTGTTCCCCCACTTTTGGGAGTGGGGGAACACTGCTCTCTCAGAGGCCCAAAGTGTTCCCCTACTTCTAATTTTACAAATTAAGCACTGGACTCGTAGTGTAAAAAGCGCTATGAGGTTGGATGATTAGAAAGGTGCTATACAAATGAAGGTCCATTTACCATTTACCATTAAAACAGTCATATAATAGTATGCCTTTTTTTTCATTAAAAATGTCATAGTATTCTGTAGCAATTGTTGTTAAAAATTTCAGTATAGCCATAAAAAGTTTCGAAAAAATAAGGGAAATCATAGTACAAATGCTACAAATGTCTATTTACCATTTCACATGACATTTAGACTAAAGGCCATTGCAGTGTTTGTGTATAATTTACTCATTTTACTGTTAATTAAGGACCTCCCCCCCGCCCACTACAGGTCGGGGAGGAGGTCCTTCCTCAGGTGGAGGAGTTTAAGTATCTTGGGATCTTGTTCATGAGTGAGGGTAGGATGGAGCGGGAGATTGACAGGCGGATTGGGGCGGCGTCAGCAGTGATGCAGGCGCTTAACCGGTCCGTTGTGGTGAAGAGGGAGCTTAGCCAAAAAGCGAACGTGATCTACGTTCCAACCCTCACCTATGGTCACGAGCTCTGGGTAGTGACCAAAAGAATGAGATCGCGAGTACAAGCGGCCGAAATGAGTTTCCTCCGCAGGGTGGCTGGGCTCAGCCTTAGGGATAGGGTGAGGAGCTCGGACATCCGGGAGGGACTCGGAGTAGAGCTGCTGCTCCTCCACATCGAGAGGAGCCAGTTGAGGTGGTTCAGGCATCTGGTAAGGATGCCTTCTGGATGCCTCCCTTGGGAGGTGTTTCAGGCGTGTCCAACCAGGAGGAGACCTCGGGGCCGCCCCAGGACACACTGGAGGGATTACATCGCCCGGCTGGCCTGGGAACGCCTCGGGGTTCCCGCGGAAGAGCTGACAGAAGTGGCTGGGGAGAGGACTGTCTGGGCTTCTTTGCTGAGGCTGCTGCCCCCGCGACCCGGACCCGGATAAGCGGAGGACGACGAGTACGAGTACGAGTACGAGTACGAGTACTGTAAATTATCCACAGCACACAATGCAGCAGACCTAATGCTCCCTGGGATGGTCACTCAATCACCTAGGTAGTCCAGAAAAGATCAAACTACTGCTAACAAAATAAAACTCACTACATCCAATTTTTATATATATTTTTATATAATCCATATATATGGCCTTGCAGGGCATCCACTGTGCACACTGAATTTATAGCAATTTTATGATGTTAAATGACATTTAATAATCCCCTAACACATCACAGTAACATTCAATGGTGGTGGTCCTCAATATTAGATTTAAGGTGGCATTATTCTCCTTTTTTTGAAAAAAAAAAAAAAAAAAAAAAAATCTGTACAGATATTACTGTAGATATTTACCCACATCACAATATTTTAAAGTCATTTTACCTAGGCTACTGCACTTGTGTAATATCACTGTAAGGGACTGGTCTTTATTAATCAGAGGAGGGGGGTGTTTTTTTTTTCTTGAGCTTCCCTGAGAGACTGGAAGAAAATTCATAACCATCCCTCCACCATAAATGAGGTATTACATTTTTAAGAATTACCCTCTGATGTTTCAAAGTTAAGTTGAAAGTTTTTCACTTTTGTGGTGCATGCTGGTTAGTTCATGCAAACAGTTTATTTTTTTCAAAAGTTTAAATGAGACGTAACATGAATGATGTAGAGTGAAGTGTCCAATGACTGGTCTTACAGTTTCTGGCTATGATAAATGGTGTAATTTGTGTGATTTTTAAAAATCAATTATAAAATAAAAAAAAAAATATCTGACATGCCTCCCCCTTTTTGCACTATCAGAACTTGTATGGATAGTTCCTAAGTACTGCTGTATACAAGTATGGATAGCCTACATGTTTTTTTGTTGTTGTTTTTCAATCAATCAATCAATCAATCAATCAATCAATCAATCAATCAATCAAT
>NC_065512.1:41068674-41082907 GCF_006386435.1 Epinephelus moara
TACTCCGAGGTTTCTTACGGTAGTGCTAGAGGCCAGAGCAATGCCATCTAGAGAAACTATGTCATCAGATAAAGAGTCTCTGAGTTGTTTGGGGCCAAGAACAATAACTTCAGTTTTGTCTGAATTTAACATCAGGAAATTGGTGCTCATCCAGGTTTTTATGTCTTTAAGGCAGTTATGGAGTTTAGTTAATTGATTATTTTCTTCTGGCTTCATCGATAAATACAACTGTGTATCATCCGCATAACAATGGAAACGTATTGCAGAACTCCGCAATGGGCAATATTAAATTAATTAACAATTAATTATCAAATCATAATCTTAATGACATAAAGAATTACTAAATAGCCTACAGAAAATACATACATGAACCAGTTGAAATACTGTATTAATAACACATTATTTGAACAATTATTTACCATAGTCAGTTTTTAAAAAATGTCTTTATGGTAACTTTTATTCCGAAAATGGGCATTTTGAAAAGGTTACATTTTAAAGCTTGATATTGTGACTTTTCTTATCTTCTTGATAGTAACCCCTCCCTTCTTACTAATACACTTAATGCTATACAGTGAGCTATATGTAGGCTACCTTCTGAATCCTGCCGTCGACGTCAAGGTAAATGACCCGGTAGGAGGACAAAGCGGAGCCCATGGTCTCCTCCCCTCTCCACGGCGTCGATGAGTCGCTGTGCAGTTCCTGCTCCGGTCCTACTCCCACCGCTGCTTTACGGACCAAAGGATGGTGACAGTGAAATCAGCGATCCGACAACATCCCACCTGCGTGTCTGTCTGTCTGTCAAAAACACCGATACAAACTCTCTCGTTTTCATTAACTCCCTCGGCTCTGTTGCTCTGTCATCTCGCTATCCACTGCATCTCATACAGCCGGTCCTCACGCGTCCCCGCCTCCCCACCACAAACAGACCTCCTGGGTCTGCACGCGCTCAATCACAGGCACGCTCTCATACTCAATACAATGTTCAGTTCAAAAGACATGAAAGTTTGGAGAACAATGTTACCCAAGTATCCAGATACAGTTTAAATATGTGGACAGTACACAGTGTAACAGTAGAATGTGAACATTAACACAACATTAAGATTGATACATTAAATATACTAACATACCATAGCCTATTCTTTTTCTCTCTTGCTCTCTCTTTCTCTCAAACTCACACACACACACGTACACACACACTTTGTTATTTTGCGAGTACCTGGAGGAGAACGGTTGTAACATGTCCATTTTTGCACCAACCAGAGACAAGTTTGAGTGATGTCACTCAGCACCCTCATGCTGAGTTGCCTGGCTTTAAAGCACATCATGGATTAAGTCCCTCCGATTTATGTTCACTTTGAAGAAAACAATGTGGTTTTGATATATGTAACAATTATACTACAAGTAATTGTAAGACAACCATGGTATGAAGAATCCTTCTTTCTGATTGCTTGAAACAGATCATAGAAAATAACAGTCATGTCAATCCAGCTCAAAAACAGCCTGAACCAGGAGAAATTGCAACTGTAATGTTTAACAGTTTTTATTGGTCCCAATTCCCATCCTTTATCATAAATTAAAAATATACCATCATGGATTTAGTGGAACATATGTTTTTCAAGGTCAAAAGCAAAGTTCTAACATTTTGCAGTGACATGTTAAGGGTAAAATGGTGTTAATATTGGAGTCTATTCTATAAGATTTTGGGATCAATCTTTTTATTAAAACACCTTTTCAGAAGATATTCTAATGTATTTTACTACTTCCCAACAGCCAAATTTTATGCTAAATCTTCTTACAGTTTGTACCACACTAAACCCCCAGTTGTATCTGTCTATAAACTGGGTGTAAATTGTTCCTTACAGACATATGTTTAGTATCATCATTTGTTATAAGTTTGACATGTATGTAGGGGATCATAGTGCAGGGGAGACAGAGGGTTGGGTTGATGTGAAGATATGGAGTGCGTGTGTGATATGGAACGTTGTGCCTCTTGATAATGCAGTCTTAAGGCCCGAACATACTCGGGCGGAACGTACGCGGAACGGACTCCGCGGAGGTCCGCGTGGACTCAAAGCGGACGTCCGCAAGCCCTGTGCGCGCAAAGCTCAGATTTTACGACCGCGCGGACTCCGCTCCGCGCACCAGTGACTGCTCGGCATGTATTTTTCACATCGCGGGGATTTTTCACGGACATTTTTACAGGAAACTACAACACGGAAGTGCGCTCGACTATGAAAGCCCGAATGCCTGCGGACATTCCTCGCGGAGTCCGTTCCGCTTATAGTACGGCCGAGTATGTTCGGGCCTTTAAAGGCTCATTTATACTCCCTTTACATACAAAAATAGATATGTACGCTCAAAACATTGTAAACATCACTGCCTTCATACTTCCGTGTGTCCTTTGCGTTGTACAGCAAAGAGATGGCACTAGAGGGCAAAATCAAAAAATTCTGATATCAACATAGATCAAACAGCAGTGACAGCAGCACTGAAACAAAGAACTGTCCTTGATGGAGAAGACACCGATATCCTGATTCAGCTGTTACACCTTACACCATCAGTCCACAGGGACTTGGGTTGGGAACCAGAGGGTCGCCTCTTCAAGTCCCCGTCCAGACCAAAATATGGAGCGTGGACTGGTAGCTGGAGAGGTGCCAGTTCACCTCCTACCGAGGTGCCCTTGAGCAAGGCACTGAACCCCCCAACTGCTCGGAGCGCCTGTCATGGGCATCAATATGGGCATTTCTAAGGCTAAAAATTCAGTGGAGTGGCAGCTGGCAGCAGATGCTGTAAATGCTGCCACCTAAGACTGTTTCAGAAGTCAAGAAGTGGTCTGATTAAGGTGTTAAGCAGCACAGAAATCCAGCAGCACTGCATGTAGCAGTCAGAACTGGCCCAAAAGCCACTCATCATCATTGGCCAGCAGGTCTTGCTGGTCCCTGAAGATTCGCTCCCTCCGGAGTCTCCCATCCACCACATCCTCTAACGCACTGTGATCCCTGCTTTTTATACCCACCCATCAACTGATTGATTGCATGTGAAAAGGAATTCCCTGAATTGTAACTGAGGGACATCATTATTTCACAGACTGAAGTTCATCAGATTATCTAATGATTATAGAATACACCTGAGGAGTTCTTTTAAAATAAAAATATCTGCTTGTATTTAGTCTTCTAACTCGTGTTTTTATGTGTGCACACCAGGGACTATCAGTCGAAGACATGTTTGTTCGTCAATTCATGTTTATCCATTTTTGCAAGTGTGCTCTTCATATATAAAACCTGAGAGGACAGATCTGTCTTTATTTTACACAATGATGTGTCGGTAGCTTAGTGGATAGAGCAGGCGCCCCATGTACAAGGCTGTTGCTGCAGCGGCCCGGGTTCGACTCCAGCCTGTAGCCCTTTGCTGCATGTTTCTCCCTTTCTCTCTCCCCCCTTCACAATTCACTATCCTATCAATTAAAGGCAAAAATGCCCTAAAAAATATCTTTAAAAAAAAGAAAAAAACTTTCAGTCCTGGAGGTTGCTGCTTGGTTGGAATAAGCCACTTTTCATGTTGGTATAACTGTGAGCTGCTTTCAGTGACTGGTAAATCTTAGCTGCAGGCTGAGGAATACTAGATGAATACCTTTGACAATTTGGAAAGTATACTTATTCACTTTGTTGCTGGGAGTTAGATGAGAAGATTGATGCCAGGCTCATGTCTGTGTGTATGGAGCTAGAGCAGCTTAGCTATTATCTTAGCTTGGTATAAAGTCTGGTGGCAGGGAAATCAGCTGTCTCACTGGTCAAAGTTCAAAAACACACCTATCAACACTGGTAAAGCTCATTTAACACATTTTATCTTGTTTTTTAAATCCATTATCAACCAAAATATTAAAACGTTGTGGTTCTCCAGCAAAGTATTCTGAGCAGCTGGTTCAATACCTTGCAGGTGTATGAATTAAGAAAATCAGAGTGATACAGTAACATGCTAATTAGTCACCTTTAGCATTGTTGGAAGCCTTTATTTTGAAACTTGGAATGAGCCAAGTTACTGTAGCTGTTTCCACCTGCTACCAGTCTTTATGCTAAGCTAAAATGATTCCCTCCTAATACTAGCTACGTCGTAAAAGGATTCAGATTATTTTCTGTCAATACTCACATACTCATATGGTTATATCAGATTGTTAGAACTTCATATTAACTAAACTTGTGCATGCATTTTTGAACAGATCAAGGACTGTAGGTTTTGTAACCCCCTCTTCCACTGGAGTCCTTCAAGGAAGGATTACTTCAGAGCCAGTATATGAACAAAAAGATCACTTACAATGACCAATAATACAATCAACTTACATAAATTGGGGCGGCTGTGGCTCAGAGGTAGAGCGGGTCGTCCACCAATAGAAAGATCAGCGGTTCGATCCCGGGCTCCTCCAGACTGCATGTTGAAGTATCCTTGTATCCCTGATACTGAACCCCAAATTGCTCCCAATGGCTGTTCCATCAGTGTGAGTGTGTTAAAACTGAGTAGCAGGTGGCACCTTGTATGGTAGCCTCGGCCACCAGTGTATGAATGTGTGTGTGAATGGGTGAACGTGAGCAATTAAGTGCATTTCCAAATTGTAAACTGTTCCTTTAAACTTCTTTGGTTGTTCACCTACTGTAACTTGAACGGTTATTTCTATTCACGTTAGACCTTTGAGGGATGAAAGTGAAAGCAAGGGGTGAATTTTTCATTTAGTGGCACTGAGTAGAGTCCCAGTCTTGGAACCCATTGGCTATCAGTCTGATGACAACAGGCAACGAACAATATACCGGGAGATCCGGTGTAATGAGTGGATATCCGGGACAAGACTTCCTCTTTGGTGTGCCAGCCAATTTGTCTTATCTGAATAAACAGATGTCTGCATATGTATGCAGATAAATTAAAACAAACTAGAATCAAAACAACATGGTTGTACACTACCACAGACCATGCAAATTGCAGTTACAGTTTATGTCCATAACTGTCCAGACTCATATGTAGCCATGACAGTTGACAATGTTTCAAATACGGATGTGAATGCAAAGAAGCTACACATTTTAAAATGTGGATGCTTCACACACATCTTCAACTTGGCACCACAGAAGATCTATACAATCAACACAGTTTCAAGATTAATGTCACCAATTCAGTATCTGATCAAATGTTTCCCGTCTTTTCCTGAGATATGATGCTGAGTAATGGCCAGAAAAGTGTTTTTGCAGAACATTATGAAATGTATGATTTTTTGATATATGGCCAAAGTCATGTTTTTAAGGTCACGGTGACCTTGACCTTTGACTACCAAATTCTAATCAATTCATCCTTGAGTCCTAATGGATGTGTGTGCCGCTTGAGATATCACCTTCACAAGAATGAGACATATGCAATATCGAATCAGTTCATCCTTAAGTCTAAAGGCCAAAACACACTGGTGCAGAACGGCATGCATCAAAACAGCCGCCCTTATTATTTTCTATGTACAACCCCACACTGGCAGTGGCTAGAAGCACGCAAGCGTTTATGAGCATGTTGCCCAGCAACACTTTACACCACTGTCCTATTTCCAGCTTTGCTGCATCTGAATTAAAAGCATTTTGTCCGACCTGCTCTCTGCTTGTACATACAGGCTCCCGTAGCAGCTCTTTTTCTCTGCTCCCGTGGCAGCTCAACTCCTTTTCTCGCCATGGATATAACAAGAACTCTGTTGCTGTCTCTCATGTGTGTCTAAGTATGGTTGAGGACAGACTCGTTATTAAGACTCGTTGAGAAATATCCCTAAGTTATACGACCCACAATCTGGTCATTTTAAAGATAATTGCAAAAGAGGTATAGCTTGGCAAGCCATTATTCTGGATATTGTCGCTTTAGATGTTCAGTCAAGTTTAATTAGTGGGTGTCCACACATTATTTTAAGCTAATGCAGAGGTGAAAGAAGTACCGATCTTTAGGTAAAAGTAGTAATAACTTTGTGTAACTGTGTGGTCTTCTGTTGATGAGCTGCAGTGCAACGCTTCCTATTGGTGTTGGATGCAGCACTTGACGCACAACATATGATGCACTATGCCGCCAGTGTGTGTTCAGCTTAAGTGGATGTTTGTGCCAAATTTGTATAAATTCCCTCAAAGTGTTCAAGATATCATGTTCATGAGAATGAGACAGATGCAAAGTCACAATGACCTTGAACTTTGACTACTGAAATCTAATCAGTTCACTGTTGAATCCAAGTTAACGTTTGTGTCAAATTTGAAGAAATTCCTTCCTTTTTGGAGTTATTGCTTTCACGAGAGTGGAACAGACGAACATAAGGACGGACATACATACATACGTATAGACAACCTGAAGATAAGATAATGCCTTCAGCCACAGTTACTGCCAGTGCGGCAGCATTAAAAGGTTAAAGCTAAATCGTCATCAGACGATAGCTGGTAGGTGCTGAGATTGCATTTTGCTGCCTCTCCACACAGACTGTTTACCTGCCATTCAAACATTATTGGTCAGTACTACTCAAACCACAAATGGACTACATACAGGAAACAGAACACTTCTGAAACCAAAATCTCTTTCTGTGGCCTACGAATTCTTCATACAGATGCAGATATCTGTTTATAGAGATTAGTAGAGCTCTAGCTCAAATAAGGGATATATATGCTTGGAACCTACCCCTTTCCAATCCTTGTGTGTGTGTGTGTGTGTGTGTGTGTGTGTGTGTGTGTGTGTGTGTGTGTGTGTGTGTGTGTGTNTGTCTGCCAGGAGCTTACCATTATGGATGACACCTGTCACCTCCAGCCGACACTTAAGGCCACTTCATGCCATGAATTAGACCAATTTAGCTGACCTGTAGTACTATGCTGCAAAGAGCCATCAAAAACACATTCCTGCAACAGTTAAGTGAAGGAAAAAAGTTTTGTTTTTTTTTCTCCCCCACAGTGCTTTGGGAGTAAACCATCCTCATACCAAGTTCATTCCCATAGAAGCAAGAAAATATTTGGATATGTTTTTTTTCTTCACAAAATCAACTGCCCAACAAAAAGACAAAAAACGATCAAGGAACACAATGTTTCAAGTACTAGGCCTTCCACTGACACATAATAGAAATACCCTACATGTCTTCTTGTTCTATGGAAAGCATATTGATGTCTCAATGATATCATCATGAAGTTTAAAGGGGCAGTTCACCCCAAAATGAAAAATACATACATTTTTCCTCTTACCTGTATTGAATGTAGTGTGCATCTACTAATGGACATGAGGCTCATTCTCGTGGCAGTGCCACATGTAACTTTAATGGCATCCTCCTTGGCTGAGCTGTAATGTTAGCTAGCTAACTGGTGCTAGGTAAGCTAGCAGTAGATGCATGTTTCCTTCTGCACGGTGATACAGTTGGTGGGTATAGTTTGGTCAAAAGAAAATAGTTCCTACATAAAACTGCTTACAACATGATCTGTGAATTATCTTGAGTAACTAGGTCATGATTTCTGAAAAGAGACATTGCTGTTGAGTTTTTCAAATATTTTTTTTGGTGCTTTGAGTACCTCAAGACAAGCCCCATCTAGTTCCATTATATAGATGAGAAGACAGACATCTCTATGGCTGATATCTCCAACTCTGCAACTCACACCAAAGCTATCTAGACTGATAAACAGCACTACAGGTAAGAGGAAATATATGTATTTTTGATTTTGGGGTGAACTGTTCCTTTAAGTTAAAATAAAAAGGTATATAACATTACAAGGTGTATTTTATGGATTTGACTCCAATAGTTTACAACCATTAAATTAACAGTATATCTTTATCAATGTTCAATAAATCTCATGAAAAAAACAAACACAGTATTTTGTGTCTGACTTTAATGATTCTCAAAGATAGGATTTTTTATGCTTACAAGATCAGACATTGGAATAATTTCCTGATATTCCAAGTTTAAAGTGTGAGATGACATTAATTTACTGTGACCAACTATCATAAACACAAACTTAACTTATCAACATTGCACTGCAAAATATATCCATATGAGGTTTGAAAACTTAAGTCATCTAATTTGAAGAAATTTACATTCACAATATCTCAGATCCCATCCACAGAAAAACATACATTATCATCTGTAGCTCTGATATAAAAATACAACTTTGGTGCCTTAATTTTACAACAAATTCAAGGGAAAAAAAAGAAACCACCACATAACCAACAGGAATAACTTAAATGACTTTCAAAATAAGTAGTCTCTTACTTAAATTACAACATGATCCCCGCAATCTCTTTGGTTCAGTAAGGCAAAGGTGACAGTGAAACAGCAACTTCCACAAAAGAGGCGAGTTGTCTATTGTTGTTGTTGGTCTGTGTTCCTTTTACACATACAGCTTCACCCAGAATTTAGGTCCAGCACCCCTCTGACAAACTCATGTGTTTACCAAGAGCAGTTTTTCAGCTGGACAGTTCATTTCTTTCTTTTTATTAACAAAAATACTCTTTGACCAAAGGACAACATTAATATAAATGGTAAAGAGAGAAAATTTCATCTAGGACTGTCATATCACATGGAAACAGAATTTAAAAAAACAAAACAAAACACTAGCTTAATAGTGTGAACCATGGACTGTAAATAATGGATGTAGCTACTGTCACCCATTGGTCTGTGGACTGCCGTTTTGAAGCCCCTAGTTTGGCATCTGAATGAGAAGCTGAGGAAGGACAATATCTGCAGACAGCCTGTCACTTAAGCTGCCCTGACCTTATTTATGAGTTACTTTGGGCCTTATTAAAATGTGAACAGGTGAGTTATTAGTCATGCATGTACAGTTGTCATGAATGATGAAATTAGCTATAGAGTCTAAAACAGTTTTTTCTTCCAGGATGTAAAAATGTTTATTTCTGCTGTAAAGTTGGGCATTTTAACATGGGGATCTTTGGGGACAGACTCTGTTTGGGAGCCGGCCTCAAGTGACCGTTCAGTAAACTGCAGTTTTTGGCACTTCCACACCTGCTTCATTTTTCAGCCTCAAAGGTTGCTGCCTGGTGTAAACATAAGAAGGTACCAGTGTTTTGTTTTTAATTTATTTTTTATTCAAGTTAAAGGGTCAGTTTGCATAAATTACAATTATAATTTTACACCACTCTCTAGTGGCATCCATCCATCTACACAGTTTTGGCTTTATTTGTCCAAGCAGAGAGTCCTGTCTCCACCCCAATTCAATCAAAATTTGATTTTTTCAAAGCATTAAAATACGACATTTACAAATGTCAATAGAAACATGCAGAAACAGTGTTCCTGGTATTCTAGATAATGCACAACACTAGTAGTTTTGGTTGAACTACTTTCTTTTTCAGACATAGTCCCTATAAAAACTTGACAGTGTCTTCTGTGGATTATCTAAAATAACGGGCGCTATGTCTGGAAAGACTGCTGTTGAACCACAAAAAGAATTTAAATCAGCCCCATTGTACTGGAGTGGAGGCAGAACTCTTAAATTTGAGTGAACTGACCCTTTAAAGATGCACTGTGGCGTTTTCTTGTTAACTAACAAGTTATATTTATAAAGGCTCTGACTGGCTCGGCTGTTTTTTCAAACCACCAATGAGCACAACATGGTTCAAAGATAAAATATGTAAATAGGTATAATAGTTGAGATGGTTAGATTTAGATATAAAATTGACTGTTTAGCTCAGAGATGTTATGGTTAGCTAAGGGATTAAAAATAGGTGGAGAACTACAGCAGGATCCGCAAGGACACAGTCTCATGGAAGTTGCTTTTTCAAAGATTGCTATCCAAAATAAATAGCTGTCACTTCTAGCTCTATTATACATGTCAAAGTAAGGCTAGTTTCATATCTGTGCCAGTCCTTTGAGGAGACAAGCAGGTAGTGTGTTCAAGCTCTACCTGGCTGCCATAGGTCAACAGAAGGAGAGAAGTTGAATATGTGTGCATTTCTGAATCCTCCACACAGAGATCTGCTGCAGGTCTTTTTGGTCCACCAGCCAGAACTTGAGCCTGAGCTCTTCCTCAGGGATGCAAGTACAGTCTGTTTAACTACTGTAGCTGGCAATGCACACACACACACACACACACACACATACACACACACACACACACACACACACACGTTGCTTTGTTGACATGTGCCTGTGTGTGTGTGTGTGTGTGTGTGTGTGTGTGTGTGTGTGTGTGTGTGGTAAATATCTCACGTCCAGGACAGTCAGAGCCACAGTCCAATTCAGGCTAAGACAAGTGGTTTCATTGCTGTGTGTGTGGGTGTGTGAGCATATGTGTGTGTATGTGATCTCCTGCGTGGAGGCAGTGCAATCAAAGTGCTCAGTGTTCCTTCAACCTGTGAAGCAGAGACATTAACACAAACATTAACACCATTGATAAGTTGAGTGTCATTAAGTTTTATAGTGTAGAGCAATGAGGTCTATGAGAACTGAACTTGTTGCCCACAAAGGAACGCTGTTCTTTTTTTTTCTTTTAACATTTTTGCTAAGTACATAAATCAAACTATTAATTATTATCACATTTTGTGTTCTAGCTTCAGAACATTGGTTCATCTGATAAAGTTTTTGAAAATAATTCAACATCGGCATTCCACAGTAATGAAGGACGTTAATGAGCACAGAAGGAAGGATCTTTATATTTTTTCAATAGTAAAGTAACTGAGGCAGCCTTTTCCATTACTCCCAAAGCACCCTATCCACAAGTGGAGGTGCTATAAAATCCCACATTTTTACACGAACCCTTGGCTAGATGGCAGCCAGTCCTGTAGCTTTCTTCATTCTCTGTTGAAGAACTCTGCTGCTAGTATATCAGAAGAGTAATCCTTCACCTTTTATTTATTTGCCAGGAAATGACTGGGATGGCTACCACAATAACATTGATTAAATCTTTTTCATGTATGCATTTCATTCTGTGTTTCTGTCAAAACATTTTTGTGATCTGCCTTCACTTCAGGTTAATGAAATAAAATGTGCCTACTGAGACTGCTTGAGACGGGACAGTAATGTTTCTAGTACACAGACTTTATTTAGGCGTCCCTAATTCATCTTATCTTTCATTGAATCCAAAATGATTCCTGCATCTTCCACTGATGATCTATTGATCTCAGTAAAGACATGCAATTCAAACTGAAACTGTTCACAAAAAGCAATGTCCTGTAGTAAAGGTAGAATGAGTCGCCATCTAGTGGCACTTGAAAATAACCCTGTAAATTTTCAGTCAACCAAGAACATCCATAACAGTGTCCTGCACTGGTCCGATATTCAAGACCCGCTCCCACACCAGCAACCTGACATATGACCAATTTGTCTAACACCCAACTCCATGGCCTGATCTGGAACTGCAAATCCTATAATAACCATGCAATGTTCAAATAACTTGTTTAGGCAGCACATTTAAAGAAATCCTATCGGGACATTTTATAAACAAGTGAAACTAAGATAAAATATTTCAAAGCTACAGTAATTCAGGAGATTTAAATCCATTTTTTTTGGATTATTATCATATTAAGCAGCACATCTCCACAGTTAAAGAGCCTGTTAGTGACGCATCTAATTGAAGCAGCTCTCATATTCCAGCTGATGCAGAAGACAGAGCCGACACACAAGTAAGCAGCCAGAGGATTAAAATGTCAAGAAAATATATTAAATTACCATTATTATTATTATCATTACTATCTTATTTCATTATTTTTATTATCCAACACCCATGATCCGAACCTGTGTGTTCTTTGTTTAACCCAGAACTGAACCGGGAAGTAAAATTAAAGGGATAATTTGGATTTTTTGAGGTGGGGTTGTATGGGGTACTTATCCATAGACATTACATACAGTAAGATGTCAGTTGACCAGCAGCTTCTGTGTTCAGTAGGCCTGGGATGATCAGCGATCAAATCGTATAGAGTGCCGAAGTCACGCCCCTTCCGGTAGAGCTCATGGAACCTTAGATCGGAAAAAATATGAATGGCAGTGAATGGGGAGAGCAATATTATCTTTTGTTCCCGTTTGAGTTGCGACATGAAATCTAAATATGTTGTTAATGAATTTAAAACATAAATTTTAAGGTCAAGAAAGTCATACTTTGTGGTAAAACTGTTGAGATATAAGCTTTTTAATTAGAAAGACTCAAGAGTACACAGGAGGAGGTCGCGTATGTGACGTCATAGCTTTCGCTCGCTTCCTGCAGCTTGGCCTCCCCGCTGAAATTCCACTGTTTTATGATTAATCGATTTATGATTGAAGATGTCTGTGTGTTTTGTGCCAGGTTGCAGTCACTCCAAGCTGCAGGAAGCGAGCGAAAGCTATGACGTCACATACGCGACCTCCTCCTGTGTACTCTTGAGTCTTTCTAATTAAAAAGCTTATATCTCAACAGTTTTACCACAAAGTATGACTTTCTTGACCTTAAAATTTATGTTTTAAATTCATTAACAACATATTTGGATTTCATGTCACAACTCAAACGGGACCAAAAGATAATATTTCTCTCCTCATTCACTGCCATTCATATTTTTTCCGATCTAAGGTCCCGTGAGCTTCACCGGAAGGGGCGTGGCTTCGGCACTCTATATTGGCGATTGGAGGGTTGCCAGGCGATTTGCTGGATATCAAGGCAATTTTGAAAAAAAAAAAAAAACAGCGCTCTACCGTGCATTAAGAGATGTTTTTTGGGGAAATACATGACGGTCAGAGAAGCCCCGTTTACAAACAGACCTACAATCCATCTCCTCTCCTCTCCTCTCCTCTCCTCTCTCTCTCTTCTCAGCGGAGGGTGCCCTGTCAGCCCTGCGCTGACAGTGACAGGGCGCATCTCTTTGATCCAAAGTGACAGCAAGTTTTGAACGGACTTTGATGAAATTTTCAGGAAAGGTTGATAATGGGACAACGATCAGATGATAAAATTTTGGTGGTGATCGGTTGAAGCAAATTGGATAAAATAATAAAATGATGGGAAATCTGAGCTGCTTGGCAGAGGTCTGCGCTCTCGTGCTCTCCGAGTGCTCTAGTTTTTGTCAATGGATTCTGGTGGCTCTGATGAGAGCATAGATGTGGATCTGAAACCATTAACAATTTTCCCATTGGAACATGTTTTCTGGCGGAAAGGTAAAGCAGTGCAAATAGAGTTTTTTAGGTGGCTAAATAACATTTTGTTGCTGACCCCTCCACAGCAGTATGTTGCTTAGTATTTATATTGGACTCCAGCCTGCTTCTCCAAACTGGGGGCGTGACGACTGCCCTGAATAAGTACCTCATACAACACTACTTTAAAAAATCAATCCCTTTATAGGCCCTAACACAGCAAGCTGTTGGTCGGTCATTGGTCAATCAGTGAGCGTCCATGGCCCTTGTCGCTGCAGTGCATCCCGCACCGTTGGCCCTTGACATTTTTTTATCGCTGATTCAGCCGTTGGAGACGGCGGAGCCCATAGGTGAATGAAATCACTGATTGTCAGTTCAGCTCAACACGAGGAGAGAAACAGAAGCGAGGAAAGTAAACAAAGAGCTTAAGTCAAGAGGGAGTGAGACCAAAACAAAATTGTTCCATAAGGTCAGATTATTTTTCTTCATCCACTGAGCTCTTACGCAGAAACATTTCCTGATGGTTTGTGTTATTGTTGACTGATGCATGGTAAATATGCTCTGCTCTTTCAACACTGAACTGTTTTGTTAATGCGCCAACTGGCTAACTAGCGCCAAGACCATCTTCCAGTTTCCTTTTTTGAATGATAATTACAGACTACTGGCGTCTGCTGGTATGGAGATGTATTTCCTCACAAAAGTGCAGAACGTACATGCTGGTCAACTGTCGGTGGCGAAACAGCAGGGGACCACTAGTTCTCTGAAGTTGGTGTGTTGTGTCTGTGGTTTGCCTTTACAGACAAAATACCATCCACCCACGGGTACCTGACCCGATGCAGAACTTTGATCCAAAATGGTATTCATGTCTATTCAAATAACTAGTTCAAAACCAGACAATTCTGCCATCATCTTATTAATGAAACTGAAAATTACAGAATTGTAGAATCAAGGTATTTGCTGCTTGTTGCATCTGCATCAGGAAGGGGGCAAACACTTTTTCACACCACTGTATATATACAGTGGTGTGAAAAAGTGTTTGCCCCCTTCCTGATTTCTTACTTTTTTGCATATTTTCCGCACTTAAATGTTTCAGATCATCAAACAAATTTAAACATTAGTCAAAGATAACACAAGTAAACACAAAATGCAGTTTTTAAATGA
>NC_065512.1:41083848-41151702 GCF_006386435.1 Epinephelus moara
CACACAGGGCCATGTAGCTTTGGATTTTTTTCTTCCTCATTAATAAAACCCTTCATTTAAAAATTGCATTTTGTTTACTTGTGTTATCTTTGACTAATGTTTAAATTTGTTTGATGATCTGAAACATTTAAGTGTGGAAAACATGCAAAAAAGTAAGAAATCAGGAAGGGGGCAAACACTTTTTCACACCACTGTATATATAACGGCGACTTTAATGATGACAAATGTCTGAGAGAAAATACTTTTTTACATTGCTTACATTAACTACCAAATTCCTGCAAATCCTACTTGTCACTCTTGTGTCTTGCAGGGATGCTACTATTACTATTACTATTACTATTAGTACTAATAGCTGGAAAAAATTTAATTTACAGGATAAACGCTGTAAGCACATACCGTAATATATTCTGTGAAAATAAACATTTAGCTAATACTAGTTTTCAATGTACTGTAGTGGAGAAAACTTTTTTGAAACCACAGCCCAACATTCAAATATAAAATCGAAATTATCCACAATGTGGATCTGTGAGATATAGAGTGTAAAGGACTAGAAGGAAAGCAAGAACATCCAACAGAAACAGCACGCTGAGTCAAATGAAGAGCAGGAGAAAAGCAGGACTCACTCTACAGTGGAGATGGGACGGGATTTAGTTGACGTCAGCTCCTTTGTCACAAGCCGTAGCAGAAGCTGCGCACACACACACACACACACACACACACACACACACACACACACACACGCACACACACACGCACACATTGTGGCATCACTATGAGTGGGACAGTAGTTTGATTTAAGAGTGTTGTTTGGTGCAACAGCTTAATGACAGCTTCATGACAAGCATTTAGAACTACTACTATTATTATTAATGATAATTCCTGTTGTTTATGTTTTTTAAGCACTCACCAACAGAGCAAGGAAGTCAGCAGTCATCAGCATGTAGAAGACCTGATCCCAGCCGCCTGCAGACAACAGCCCAGCCAGCAGGGGGCCCAGTGCTGCACCTGGCAGCATTAACACAAGCAGCATGACAACACTTGAATGACCAATCTGTAAGGATCTGGGACAGGTTGAACTACAAGTGAATCTTACATTTAATGGTTAATTATACATTTAATTGATAAATAACAGACATGATCACTACTAAACATATAATTAAGAGATGACGGTGGTGATATTTTATGTCTAATTTCCCAATTCCTTTGTGCCATAGAGCTCCATTGTTGTCCAAAAACTCGTAAAAACACAAAAGTGAGCCAGGTTGTTGCACTGGGTGTTGGAATGGGCGATATCTCCCTAAAAAATATCACGATATTTCAGGGTATTTTTGCAATAACAATATTCTTGACAAATTAGTAAAAATATATATATATTTTTTTTTTATTACTAATTTAAGAAAATAGAATTGCAACAAAATACGTTATACAGTTTTATATGCCAGTCAAACAGTTTGCCTTCAAATATTCAGTAAAAACTGAACTAAAATGATCTCTTATTTCTTTAGTTTGTAAACATCAACAGTAACTCAAGAGTGTGATTGAGATTCTGTATACAATATTAATAGTACAACAAATACAAAAAAAAATACAAATACAAAAAATGTACCCTGGAATCTTTGTATATAAAGCAACAGGTGATTTCCTATTGCGTTTTTTTCAACCTGGACCTTTATGCTCTGCCATTTCTCCTCTAATTGTCACGCTGTAACATGTAACAGGCTGTTCTGATATGATAACTATTGCACATTCACATATATGTAGTTTTTTGTCGAGCTACGAGTGGCACATAAGTTTACATTACCAAAAGTTTATGACAAAATCACTCGAGACACTGACTGCTGTGAGACGCTGTGCTGCTGCTGGAGCAGCCGCTGAATGAGTTCCCTCTAAGCGGTAAGTAGCTTAAGAAAGTCTGAGAAGTCCAGGGCTGTTCATAAAACCTTCAGGACGCCATCGTTTGTTTCACACTACTGAAGCTGCTTCTTTGTTTGGAACCACCGCAAAGTTGGTAATAATTATAATAATACTTAACAGCCATGCTTGTCGTTGCCGTGGGTAACAGTATGACAGTATGACGTCAATATGCCAACAAGTCGAAATATCAGAGTATCACGAAATTAATTTTTCATATGATATTAAAAATCATACCAGTATTATTGTAAAAAAGATGATATGGCACACCCCTACCTGGGTGACATGTTCCTTCATTACCATAGACACACACACACAGTAGTTTATTTTGACTCAATCCCATAAACACTTAGCCTGGCGTTGCCAGACCCAATTCGCAAAACGCGAATGGGTTTGGACACAGAGTGTACATTTCCTCTATTTCAGAGGGGCGGTATCAACGGCTGTCACTCAAAGTGCCCCTTCACGCAACTGGAAAGACAGAAAACCAATCAGAGTAAACGAAACGTGTGACGTGGGCTAGCACAACGCCACTGTAAACAGACCAGCAAGCTGCAGCGGAGATAAGCTGTGATGATGTCTGGGAAAGAGTGTTGCTGTCTTTGCAGATTTCCTCCTCACTGTGGACTCCGAGTTGCATGGCTGTGATTCCCACCTTGGTTGCTTCCCTGACCTGCTCCTCCATGAGAGCAACTAGCGGAGAAACAACAATAGCCACTGGGTTTTCACTGAGTCCCATCTTTTTCCCGATCAACGGAGCCAGTTGGTAAATTAAACGTTTACCAAACCCCGTAGGAAGGACGGCAAACACATCCTTTTTTTCAATAAAAGCTTTCAGTGCAGCCGTTTGCTCTGCTTTTAAAGAAAATGTACATTCCAGTTCATTCGACACATTTACCTTTGCAGTTTCAAAATCAGTAGCCATGTTGGTTGTTTACGAAATGCATTCACTCCGCTCCTTATCCCTCCTATTCTGATGACGTGCCCACCCCAAAGTAATAAACAGTTGTGATTGGCCTGGTAAGCTTTAACCGATGCCAGAATGCGCCTAAATGATTACATGGCCAGACTGATCTGCAGAGCGAAATAGAATATGAGCTCGCGAGATTAGGATGGTTTCACCAGGCTAATGTACACTGTCCTGCAGCCCCAAATACTAACTAGTAGGGCTATAGTCAACCAAAGAAAATCTTGGTCGACTAAAATCGCACATAATCTTAAACTAATCGATTAGTCATGGAAATTTTTTTTTTTTTAATCTGCACATTATTTTTACTTCTGCGGTGGTGTGTCTGTCACTCTGCAGTTACACCTCCAAAGCACTAGTCAGGGGTGGAGGACTGTGTTAAGTGCTGTAAAGTTTAGTTCAAATCAAACTTCATTTATATAGTTGATTCAAAACACACATTAAATATGGCTTAATAGTAGGGATGCACCGTTTCGTTTCTGCTGCTGGTTGAAATCTGTACTCACACAGCCTGCTGAATGATTTATTTTGCCTGCACAAAACTATTTTTAGTCGCAAATGCGAGTGCGGCGACGGACGGATTAAAATATCGCCACACTGCCGACATTTTACTCCGTCCGTCACCGCACTCTGTTTGATTGCATTATCAAAACCAGCCGCTATTATTCGGCCTTGCTTTTCACTTATTCCACCGAATACCGAATGTGTGTTTTTTTGCAATATTCGGCCGAATATATTCGGTTACCGAATATTCGGTGCATCCCTACTTAATAGGGATTACGAGTACGCAAATTGGCTTCACTATAAATCGCGGCATTGACAGACAAACACTTGTCTTTATCTGGACACATTTCCCCCACCAATACAACATGCTAATGTTAGGACACATTTCCCCCACCAATACAACATGCTAATGTTATTAGCACAAGTCTATGGCGTTTTACACTGTATAAACTAGCCTAGCGTCTAGCGATCTTTTCCTGTTCTCATATAAAACCAGGGACAACAGCAACCTCTAACAAAGGTAACAGCACATAATTTGGCTCCATTACAACTCACAACATTCACGGACAAAACAACTGTCTTATACTAAACACGTTTTCCAAGCAAATATAACATGCTAACGTTATTAGCGCCAGCCTATGGCATTTTACATTGTATACATTAGCCTAGCGACGAGCGGAGATTTCCTCTGCTCATATGAAGCCAGGATAAATCCCTGAAGGATAAATCACACACGACTTAAAACGCTATTTTAGTGGAGGCTTTACTGTCTTCACAATTTATTGTTTCTTATCTGTGAAATACAAGTAAATACAAGCTTCGTTTCCACTGAGGGAAATGGTTTCAGCTTACAGAAACAGAAGGAGGTCTGCGTCACTGCGATGCTGAGCGTGAGGGTGGGCGAGTTCAACTTTCTGTCAACAATGGGGGTGTTTTGAAAACAACCCCATTTTCACAGGTAACTTTGCCTGTCCCCCCCTCCGCAGGAAATAATGGATTAATCCTGGAAAGCTATTGATGTAGCACTTTTCTCCTTATTAAAGTAACACAACGATTATTCGACTAATGAGAATTTGGTCAGATAAGAGCATAGTGACCAAATAATCGACTAGTCGACCAGGAGTCTACAGCCCTACTAACTAGAGCACCAAATGTGGATTAATCCACTGCTAAAAGTAGCTCTGAATAAATGCACTGTTTTCTTCTGTTTAAGTAACATTTGATGAAAACGACAGTGACGAGCTTTTTGAGGAAATTACTAAGCCTTTTAACAACTTAATATTATATGTTTTTTTGTTTTGTTTTCTTAAAAGATGTACGTCTCTAGTGGAACCAGTCGACTTGGGCTGAGTGCTACAGACAAGATAGAGAATTTAAAAAGTATGAAGAGAAGGACTAACAAAGTGTTGGTTTGTTTCTTTTTATGTATTTTGCTGACAGCTAGAAACATTTTGGATAACACCAGCCTTACACATCCAGTAGTTTTAATATTGTCCTTTGGTAAATTTGCATGATAGAAGGTCATATTGTGTTTCTATGGTTTTGCTCTTGAAGCTTACTTGCCAGCCTTTCTAGTAAAGGGCCATCCCTCACTATCTGTTTTATGGCGGTATGATTTCGTCTTCTGCTTGGAGGGTAAGAAGCTCCTGGACCTCATTTTCTCCCCAATTTGCAGTCATTCGTGCATGTAGTTTAAGGAAATCAAACAACTGAAAAGATACTGCAGGAGTGCTGAGAGGAGATGGAGAAAATCAAAACTAACAGTCCACTTCAAAATATTACATCAACATCTCAAAACCTACAATAACGCAGTCAAACAGGCAAGAATTTCCCACTGCAAAAAACTAATCTGACAATAAAAACAATCCCAAATTCCTCTTCTTCACAATTGATATTTTAACAAAGTAATTTTAACAGATCGCCTAAGACAACAACCAATGCCCTTTGTGAGGACTTTGCAGACCACTTCAGAAGTAAAATCAATGACATCAGATCCAGTCTTTTATCTCAACAGATTGGTCGAGTTTTCTCCCAAGTAAAGCCCAAAACCTGGCTTTTAGACCCAATTCCCACACCGTTTTTTAAAACATTTTATGGATTCTTTGAGGAACAGCTACTGTACATGGTGAATTGCTCTCTTCAGACGGGTGTCTTCCTGACCTCCTTGAAAATGGCAGTGGTGAAGCCCCTTCTGAAGAAGAGCAATTTAGACCCCAACATTTTTGTGTACGACATCTATTGCACGTCTGTCCGTCCTGGAAGAAGGATCCCTCCTCAGTTGCTCTTCCTGACGTCCTGGAAGAAGGATCCCTCCTCAGTTGCTCTTCCTGAGATTTCTACCGTTTTTCCCCCCGTTAAAGGGTTTTTTTGGGGAGTTTTTCCTTATCCACTGTGAGGGTCCTAAGGACAGAGGGATGTCGTATGCTGTAAAGCCCTGTGAGGCAAATTGTGATTTGTGATATTGGGCTTTATAAATAAAATTGATTGATTGATTGATTTTTAATAATTATCGGCCTGTATCCAACTTACCATTTTTGAGCAAAAATTTAGAAAAACTGGTTTTTACCCAAGTAAATGATTTTTTAAATACAAATAACACTTTAGAGAAGTATCAGTTTGGTTTTAGGATGAACCATAGTACTGAGACAGCCCTTTTAAAGATTTGAAACGACATCAGGTGCAATTCAGATAACGATAAACTCACAGTATTGGTTTTACTGGATCTAACCGCCGCCTTCGATACAGTAGACCATCACATTTTATGAAATAGACTGAGGCACCTGGTCGGCCTCTCTGGTACTGTTTTTAACTGGTTCGTCTCTTACCTTACTGATTGACACTTCTTTGTAAGTATGGATACTTGTTCCTCAGGAAGTTCCCCAGGGGTCAATTTTAGGTCCAACTCTTTTTAATCTCTACATGCTTGCCCTGGGGGACGTCATCAGGAGGCACAGCATCAGCTTTCAAAGTTATGCTGATGATAAGCAACTGTACATCGCCGTGTCTCCTGATGACGCAGGGCCAACTGATGCCCTTTTTAACTGCATTTCAGACATAAAGTCATGGATGGCAGTGAATTTCCTGCAGCTCAACCAGGACAAAACAGAGGTTTTAGTCATTGGTCCTGAAGGCCAGAGAGAGACAAACTTCTACCAAAACTACAAGATTTTACACCAACACAATCTCTAAAAAATCTGGGTGTGATTTTTGACTCTGAGCTCTGTTTTATTCCACATATTAAAAACATAACAAAGGTAGGTTTCTACCACCTTAAGAATATAGCCAGAGTCCGCCCGTTTCTCTCTCAGGCCATCATGGAGGTGCTGATGCATGCTTTTATCTCCTGCAGGTTAGATTATTGTATTGCCCTGCTCTCTGGTCTTCCCAAAAAGAGCATCTCAAATCTACAATTATTACAGAATTCAGCTGCACGAGTGCTGACGAGGACCAGAGGGCGGGAGCACATTACACCAGTTTTAAAATCACTGCATTGGCTTCCCGTGCGCTTCAGAATCGATTTTAAGGTTCTTTTATTAGTTTTTAGATGTCTTAACAGTCTTGGGCCTTCTTATTTATCTGACCTGCTTTTACCATATCAACCCTCGCGGACCCTGAGGTCCTCCGGCACAGGCCTTTTAACCATACCACAAGTTAGGACTAAAACACACGGGGAGGCGGCATTTAGTTATTATGGCCCCCGATTGTGGAACAGCCCGCCGGAGAACCTCAGGGCTGCAGAGACTGTTGATGTTTTTAAAAAGAGGCTCAAGACTCATCTTTTTAATCAGGCTTTTAACTGATCTCTTTATTGATCTATTTTAAATTCCTTTTATCAGGCTTTTAACCGATTTATCTATTTGTTTTTGTTGTTTTTTTTAAATGCTCTTACACTTCCTCTTTTTACGTTCTTATCTCATTTAATCTTTATCTTTTGTTATTTTAGTTATAGGTTTTAGTTTTGATGCATTTTATGTCTCTTTTAGATCATTCCTACCTAGCTATTAACTTAATTTTATGAGCTAAATAGCTTTTTGTTTATTTGGTTCATTTTATACCTTTTGTCCTATCCTACTGTTTTAGTCCCTCAGTTTTTAGCCCCAGTGTTTCCTCATGGGGGCCTACCACACTGAGAGTTGTTCCTGGTCTACTGATGGGGGTGCTGTCCCGTGGACAGCTCTGACCTGGGTGGCTGAAGGGCACTGCACCTCGGTGTGGAGCCACCTGTCTGCCCGGGTTGGGGTGGTCTCTGCGGCGGCACTCCCTGTGGCCGTGGACCGTGGGCCCTCTCAGTGTGGACGGCCCCCAGATGTGGCTTTTTCCTTGACTCAGGTCTCGGTGCTCAGCCATGTCTCTTTAGTGATAGCTAGTGTGTGTGGGTGTGAGCTTGTGTGTGTATGTGTATATTTATGTATCTCTATGTGGGGTGGGAGGGGTTGGTTTTCTGTTTTCTTTGTTCTTTTCTGTTTTGGTTCTTTGTTGTTTTTAACCTCTGTGAGGCACTTTGTGTTACTGTTGTATGAAAAGTGCCATATAAATAAAGTTGATTTGATTTGATTTAGATGTTAGCTGCTAGCTTCTTCCTCTGCTAAGTTAAGTTGCCTAATATCTGCTGCTTGCAACTTTTAATCCCCCGGTGGTGGGTCAGCAACATAATAAGTAATGAAAATGTCACACTCGCCCCACCTATAGTCGCATCCTGACAGCTGTTCCTTTTACACAGACCTCGTTTCAGGGCTGTTACTACCGCCATTGCTGGCTCAGAGGTGAGAAACCTCTGTCCCCTCATTCCACAACTGTACCTTAACACAGAACAGCAAGGTGGCATAAAGGCACCATTTTCCAGTCTTGAACAGGCAATGTAAAAGGGGCCTAAAAGTGTGCTTGCTGACTTCGTTATTGTGTGTGTTTCAGTAAAGGAAATGAAATGTCTGTCAATCAGTGACACTGACCTACAGATCCTGTGCCATCGATGATGGCAGTGACAGTAGACAATGCTCTGGCATTGCCTTTCAGGCTTTTGTGGGTCCCCTAGGGTCAAACGTCAAAACAGAGAGGTATGAGTGAGGGGGCACGTGCATATTGAGTTAACAATGAGGTACGAATTTAGTAGTCTGGAATTAGAGTTAAACACGCTTACCAAATCAGCAGACACTGCGGTTGTGATGAGGGCGTATGGTCCATTGACTAGGCCTCCACACACTAACAGCATGCCTGGGAAACACAGACTGATTAGTTTTACCTTGGTTTTCAGTTATGGATTTCCTACAGCCACCTGTGCTCTAATGTAACTGAGTTGTGCACCTCAAGCTGAAAATATGCAGATTTTTGATAAAGTTAATACTACTTTGGTCTGGAACAACGTGGTGTAGACATGGAGCAGACATGCTTCCCCAGATGTCAGTGTGCGTTCTGATAATTATACTGCTGCTCATCCTCAGCTGTATCATACTGTATCACTGACATTTACTGATCCCCTCCAGCACATTGTGAGGACAATGAGCCCCTGCTGTGACCATCATGAGCTCACTGTGTACAGCACATAATGAGCCGCTGAAGATCATTAACGCTTAACCAATAAGTCTTTATGAGCTACCCTGATAAATTAGGCCAGATCATGTGACCTCGTTTATCTGGATGTAGATAACAGCTGCATACACAGAGGGACATTTTGCTCAAGTGTTGGTATGCACGATATTTATCAGGCTGATAAATTATCAGCCAATAATAGGAAATTTATATCATTATTTATAATTCCAAAAATGAAATTATAGGTGATAAATAATGCTGATAATACAATGCCACATTGCTTTCATTGACTTTCCAAGGGCAGCATCAACACACCCTGACACAGTAGATGGCAGTACACATAGAGAAAGAATAACAACAAGTGCAGCATGCTGACTAGAGAACCAAACATGTTGCCAGTGTGGATGGCTTGCACAGCTTCAGAGGAAGACAACATGATAGTGCCGACGATCTGACCTCCACCACATGAGAAAACCAGGAATCCTAGTTCATCCTTGCAGCCAATTTTTCTCAGTGCAACTTGCGGTGCAGCAAAAAAATTCCCTGCAGCCCAAAAAGCATTTTCCCCATAGGCCACCATTGTAAAATACACTTATGTAAAACTGTTGACAGGACACCTCAAACTGCAATGTGTCAATTATGACTCTTTTATTCTGAATTTTTTGATCCACGGTGGTTTTATATTTGTAAAACCTTTCTCAAGCTGAGAAAAGAGTTTTAAAAATCCATGACTCCATCACAATGTAAAGTCTATCCACCGAATAGGAACTTGCAGGCTGGGCACATATTCAGTGGGCCACATTGAGCAGAAGTAAACCTAGAAGCCTGAAAATGTTTTTTGGTGTATGCACCAGGCAAGCAACTCCATTGGAATGAACAGGTCTATCTTGGGGTCCAGTATCTAGGTATTATTAAAATCTATGAGTCAGACATGCCGCAGGACTGTCTTCAGAGCTGCTGTCTTTCCTGCAAATGGTCAGTGTCCGCCCGGTTAGCATGAGTTCACACAGCAGCAACAGCTCAAATCCAACAACGCGCCTTTTAACGGTCCCAACAAACTCACAGCAAAAAGGCTCAATAACCCACTGACATGTCTGTTTTGACACACTATGTATGATTGCACTCAATTGTAAGTTTTAGGCAAAATGCTCTAAAAAAAAAACAAAGTTTGTTTGGGGAACTTTTTTGAATATACTTTACTAGAAAAAATAGATCACTTTTGGGTGAAATATTGTCAAAATTAGAGTGTGAATTGTTGAGTTTTGGCCGGAAACATGTTTTGTAAGGTCAGAGTGACCTTGACATTTGACCACCAAATTCTAATCAGTTCTTTGTTGAGTCCAAGTGAACAGTTGTGCCAAAGTTGAAAAAAATCCCTAAAGGCATTCCTGAGAAATCACGTTCATGAGAATGGGACGTATATATGAACAGACAAAGCCGAAAACATAATGCCTCTGGCCTCAACTATCACCGGTGCCAAGGCATAAAAATGTAAAATAATTGGTTATCTTATCAATATTGACCATTAGAAGCAGGTAAAATCGGTATCGGCTGTAAAATATCCATAACGTGCACCCCTAGTGTTTTGTGTTGATGCAATATAACTCTAAGACAGTGTTAAAGAGACCTCAGTCAAGAGAAATAGAAACATTTTAGAACAAGAATCAATAGACTGCCTAGATACAGAACATGTTTACATCCGTGGGTTAAACACACATTTCAAACTATTTTTTTTAAAGACATTTTTTGGGGGAATTTTGCCTTTAATGGACAGAACAGGTAAGTGTGAGAGGGGGAGAGAGAGAGGGGGGATGACATGCAGCAAAGGGCCACAGGCTGGATTCGAACCCGGGCCGCTGCAGCAACAGTCTTGTACATGGGACACCTGCTTTACCCACTAAGCCACCAATGCCCTACATTTCAAACTATATTGGTTAGGCATTAACTAGGCCTGTTACTAAAAAAAAAACCTTTAAATGTTTGTTTACACTCATTATGTCACTAACTGTTTTCTTTAACTGATGAATCGTGGCTTATAAAATGTCAAAAACAACAAATGGCCGACACAAAAAACAAAAGTGGTTTTTTCAGATATTTCATTTTGTCTGATCAATGGACCCAAAAACCCAAAGCTATTCATTATATTCAGAAAACCTCACTTTTCACATCCGAGAACCAGAAAAATGTTATGAGAATTGGTTCTTACCAATGGTTGGCCCCAGCCCAAACTCACTGATCATGGAGAAGCCATACAGCTGCAGCACAAAGAGAAAGCATAAACACACATTCATCATTCACATGTCTAAAGACATTAGCAGCAGCCTGTTACATTCAGCTGAAGTGCAAAGAGCATATCTGGATTTTGTTTTTTTAATTATCAGAAACTTGAAAATATGCCTGGTCTTCTTTGTGTACATCATAAACAACAGATGCTGTGTAACCTGGCAGTGTTCTAGTTCAAACAAAGACACACATTTGGCTTGCTTACAAGTGGCACACAGCAGGGGGAGCTGATGCAAAAAGAGGCACAAACACTTTCAGCAGGCTCCTGATCTATTTATCAATCATTTCTGTTCCCGGCTGGTGTCTATCATGCTACTTGCCACAGAATAGTGAAATAGACCTAATGAAGAACTGCTAGAAGTCACTGAGCCAGATGTCTTGACTCTGACTTTGGACTGTGGATGAACGTAACAGTGCAGTGGAAACTTACTGTGGGAGCAGCCAGCAGCAGCATGACTGCACAGGTGGTGGCTCTCTTCCCCAGTTTATCAGATATCACTCCTGCCAAGATCCCACCTGTGGGTTCATACATGTGCCATGCAGTCACGCACAAAAAAAGAGAGCCAATGAGTCAGGATAATGTCTTTCATACTAACCATAATGCACAGAACTAAATTCTAAGTAAGTGACAGTGAGTGAAGTAAGTGAGTGTGGGAAGAAAAATCACATGCCCGCCCGCCTGCGCCCACACACACACACACACACACACACACACACACACACACAGGATACAAGAAAAATGTAAACAAAAGCACCTACCCACTATTCCTCCCACATCAAACAGGGTGGAGAGATCTCCAGCCTTCTTGGCATCTAGATGAGCTGTGACAAACACAGACACACACACACACACACACACACACACACACACAAAGAAACACAAAGAAACACAATTAATTTACTGTTTGTGACACAGTCTTCTGTCTGACACATGAGCGGTGGTAGTAAAATGTGAGGGTTGGTCTGCCTTCACACTGTACGGCACAATAACAATGTGACATTACTCAGGCAGCCACAGAGAGCTGACAGGCTGAGGTACTGCGTCATCTTGGTGATCATATTACAGATAATGTTGCAATACTGTATAAACATGCTAAGTGAAAAGCCTGCTTAACTCTGTCTCCACATTAGTTCAAGTCTTGATGATGGGTATTTCAGGGGGACCTATTATGCTTTTCCGTATTTTGTGTCCTATTTTGTGTTGTGAAGGATGTTCAAAATCAACATAGCCAAAGTTTCGAATAATGAGGTAAAAACCTCTGGTTTCCTTCCGTTTTGAACACTCCCTTTCCAATCGACTTAAGTATGATGTCATAATGTGCCGGATCTACTGCAGTCACGCTGCTTCAAGTGTTTACATTATGTAGCCTACACTGCTGCATGTAGCTACATGCTAACGTCAGGGAAACATGTAATCTTGGTTGCCGATGTTGCAAATTTACTCCCAATTTTAGATCAGATTCCTGCTGGAACATGTCCTGGAGTAAAAGCCAAAATATAGCGCCCTTTCTTTTTATTAAATGAAGATTTGTTTCGAACCTAGAACTGGATTTGAATGACAGTCCTATAACAATGCCCCTAGCACAAAGCCAGCTCTACAAAGAAACTGATTTCCACTTTGGTGTGGAGGAACCTGACTGGCTGACTGTTCAAATCTATGGAACTTTCTTTGTCTTATGGAGGGGATCTCCGAGTTTCCAAAGATACCTAAAAACAGTGCATTCAGAAAATATTCAGACCCCACTCACTTTTGTCACTTTTATGTTGCAGCCTGATGCTTCAATCATTTAAATTCATTTTTTCCCACATTAATCTACACTTAGTACCCCATAATGACAAAGTGAAAATAGAATTTTAGAATTTTTTGCAAATTTATTAAAAAGGAAAAACTGAAATATCACATTGGCATAAGTATTCAGACCCTCTGCAACAACAAATTCCGCTCAGGTGCCTCTCAATGCTGCACTGAACGTTCCCAAGAGCATAGTGGTCTCCACAATTCTTAAATGGAAGAAGTTACAGAAGAACAACCATCACTGCAGCCCTCCACCAATCTGGGCTTCATGGCAGAGTGGCTAGACGGAAGCTTTTCCTCAGTGCAAAACACATGAAAGCCCGCTTGGAGTTTGCAAAGAAGCACCTGAAGGACTCTCAGACTGTGAGAAACAAAATTGTCTGGTCTGATGAAACCAAAATTGAACTGTTTGGCCTCAATTCTAAACGTTATGTCCGGAGGAAACCAGGCACAGCTCATCGTCTGCCCAATACCATCCCAACAGTGAAACATGGTGGTGGCAGCATCATGCTGTGGGGGTGTTTTTCAGCAGCAGGAACTGAGAGACTGGTCAGGATTGAGGGAAAACGGAGCAAAGTACAGAGAGATCCTCAATGAAAATCTGTTCCACAGTGCTCAGGACCTCAGACTCTGCTGAAGATTCACCTTCAAACAAGACAATTACCTTACATAACACAGGAGTGGCTTTGAGACAACTCTGTGAATGTTCTGGAGTGGCTCAGCCAAAGCCCTGACTTGAACTCTATTGAACATCTCTGGAGAGACCTGAAAATGGCTGTCCACCAACGGTCCCCATCCAACCTGATTGGGCTTGAAAGGATTTCCAAAGAAGAATGGCCGAAAATCCCCCAATCCAGATGTGCAAAGCTTGTTGCGTCATACCCAAAAAGGTTAGAGGCTGTAATTGCTGCAAAAGGTGCTTCAACTAAGTACTGAGTAAAGGGTCTGAATACTTATGCCAATGTGACATTTCAGTTTTTCCTTTTTAATAAATTTGCAAACATTTCTAAAATTCTATTTTCACTTTGTCATTATGGGGTACTGAGTGTAGATTAATGTGGAAAAAGATGAATTTAAGTGATTGTAGCATCAGGCTGCAACATAACAAAAGAGAAACAAGTGAGGGAGGTCTGAATACTTTCTGAATGCACTGTAGGTCACTTTGAATTTTGGGGCACGATGCATGTGTGATCTGGAAAATTAAAGTTTATGTAGCTCTAAAAACAGGACACCTTGGGTTTAAATATGTCCTTGATGTTCAATGCCACAAGCAGATACAGTATAGTATGCTATTGTTTAGTCTTGAACATCAAGGATTCTATGGAATAATCATATGTTGACATTATTCTAGTTCATTAGTTAGAATTCTGTGGAGAATCAGACTAACCTGAAGGACATTACTGGTTGTAGCTGTGTTTGGTCCTCACCTGCTTTGGTGATGTAGAGTGGCAGCCAGAAGAGGAAGGTATAGCTGACCAGCTTGGCAAACAGCAGACACAAAGAGAACTCGACCACTCCCTGCACACACAAACAGCATGCATTAATATGAGGTTGTTGGTAGAGTAGATGTTCTTTGACTAAGTGATACCTATCTCACTCAACCTCTGATCTTATGGACCCTAACTGATACAGAGGCACACACATCTGTCAGAATATGTTACCACAACATATTTTAGAGACCACTAACATTTGGAACAGCAGAGAATCTTTTCATAGACTCGAGGGTTTAACCAGAGTGGGTCTGAAACCCATTTTACATGAACCTGATTGGCATCGATCAGCAGACAAAGAAGCTGGTAGAGACAAAAAACAGAGCTAAAATAGAGTGAAAAATGGACTTACATTCATCAGGCGGCCAGAAACTCGACATAACTTAGCAGGTGATATGTTAATGATGTGTTCACCGCTGCTCCCAAAAATCAGTTGTTGCAGGATTTAAGTAACAGCACATCTGTGATGTCCAGAGACTAGATCTCATTAACTGACTTTGTGATGCTCAGTAAGATCAGCGGGGGAAACAGAAGAAGCTCTGCCTTGCAATACTCAGGATGGCCGTAAAGTGCATTAGCTTGGACCTCAGCAAAACAATTCCATGATGGGAAGTAGGAAAGCTGAGGTCTCATTTATAACTGTCGCGTACGCACAAATTGTCGCCTAAAAGAGGTGTATGCCACTTCTTATGCAAAAGTTGGAATTTATAAAAACAAACCAGTAACAGTAACTCCGACCCATGTGTATGAATATATTGGAGACAGGAACGCAGAAGTTGAACTGAAGGAAGCAGTGTTACCTTGCTTGTGCTAGTGAACCATAGCTATTCCATAAGCACCTTTCAGTTAATAATGATAATAATAATAATGCATTTTATTTATAGGCGCCTTTCAAGACACTCAAGGTCACTTTACAAGACACAGTAAACAAAACAAGCAGCAATGTATCCAGAGATCAAACAATTCAGTAATATACAATAAAAGTTAATAAAATGACTAGACAAAATCATAATTACAAACACTAGGTAGTGTATAAAATAATAAAAGCATCATCAGTATGTGTGTCTCTATTAAATCAGACTGAGTATGCCAGCTTGAAAAGGTGTGTTCAGAAGGGATTTGAAAGTGGAAAGGGAGTCAATATTGCGAATGTCGTGAGGGAGAGTGTTCCAGAGGTGGGGATCAGAGCAGCTGAAGGCTCTAGAACCCATGGTAGACAGGCTGGCAGATGGTGATATGAGTTGGAGTGCAGAAGAGGATCTTAAGAGTACGGGAGGGTGTGTAGATATGGAGGAATTCTGACAGGTACGAAGGGGCTTGATTGTGAAGGGCCTTGAAGGTGAGAAGCAGAATCTTGAAATCAATGCAATATTTAACAGGAAGCCAGTGAAGTTGCTGGAGAACAGGAGTGATATGATCCATGGAGGGGGTTCTGGTTATGATACGGGCAGCTGAATTCTGGACCAACTGAAGTTTATGAAGACACTTGAGAGGAAGACCAAAAGGACAGAATTGCAGTAATCAATACGGGATGTAACCAAAGAATGAATGAGGATGGCTGCGCTGTGAGGTGTAAGTGATGGGCGAAGACGGTTAATGTTTCGTAGGTGACAGTATGCAGACCGTGTCACATTATTGATGTGGCCCTCAAAGGACAATGTACTGTCGAGGATGACACCCAGACTCTTAACCTGAGGGGATGGATGGACTTTGGAGTTGTGAAAGTTATAAAAGACATACGCCAACTAAAATCTTAAATCAACTCCCGCTTAGGATTTCATTAGCACTGTCTTACCATCACATTCTTCACCCTCAGACCACAGACCAGAGGGCCGGACTGTTTGACAATGACACATGTGCTCAGCTGCTGAAATGCTAGATGATGGCAGGATGTGGCAGGTGGCAGGATTCAAGAAAGTCTGGCTCTTTTTTTTATTTATTTATTTTTATTTTTTTACCTCAACCATGTTTACTTATTAAACTATCATCATCAGTAGTAGAGATACAAGATGACATCAAATAGCACTACAGACCTGGGGGCCTCATTACAGAAACTTTCTAAATTTGAAATCCTATCCAATGTCATTTTAGGATGACATTTAGGATTTTTGTTATTACAGAAAAATGTTTCCTGCAACATTTGGAAAAATAATCCAATCTTATCTTAGGCCATTATAGAACCATCCTATCTTGGGGATTTCACAAGTTTGGAGTCCTTAAGGTGGCATAGACCTTGTCCTAAATTTAAAGTATCTGCCAAGATTGGCCACAGCACTGTTGTTAGGTCTGCATGGAAATGAAGATGGGAAACAATGGACACCAAAATACACTGATTAAAATGCATTTGAAACCATATGATGATGCTTTAAAAAAAAAAAAAAAAAACTAGGGGTGCCCACTAGGCAGAGCCTGGTAGAGCAGGCACCCCATGTACAAAGGCTGTGTCCCTGCCACATTGACTGACGGTTCAATTCAAACCAGCGGCCCTTTGCTGCATGTCATTCCCTCTCTCTCCTTCCCCTTTCACGCTATAACTCTCCTGTCAAATAAATAGGGCAAAAAGCCCACGCCCCCCAAAAATTTAATTAGAATTAATCATTCATTTAAATAATTGAGAAGAAAACTTAACAAAAAGGTGGGGTTACCTCTCCTTCACCAATATAAGTTCCTTCAACTCCTTATAGCTAAACTTTTAAGGCGCATCTTTTTTGTCAATGATAGCTAGCTAGCTATCCAGGTATGATAGGAGAAGTGCCAATTGAAGAATCAAATTTACAGTTATAGTTAGGATTTCTTAAGATAAGACAGGAGGTGTGAGATTGGACAAGACACAGCCATGGGTTTAGTAATTGCTTCTGTAATAGGGAGATGGGATTTTTCCTATTTTTGAAACTTAAATTAAGATGAGCAGTTAGGATATTTTTCTGTAATTAGGCCCCAAAGCATCAATAGTTTCCGTTAATATCTATCTATTACTGTGCATATATCACCAAGTGCAATTTCAGTTTTTGTGTGTAAAATGGCTACAGGGTACACTGCTGTGCTGTCACTGGAGACACTTCTGTGGCTGCTACACACACACTGCTTTCTCCAGTTATTAGCAAAGTCTGGAAGTAAAGCCAGTGTCAGCTCTTACACAATCATTACATTCCCTATCCTTATATGATTCCTAATCATAATGCAGGCCAAGTTCACCACAACGAAGTTACATAAATAAATAGTGTTCACCTATTAAACGTATATCTTAAAATGATATCCCAGGGTCGGGGATACAATGAATAAACAAATGAACAGATTTTTTATTATTGTGTCATGTAAACAGTTATGCCCAGCCTGCATGGGCTTACAAGACACCATAAAATCAAAATAATAAAGGACCTGAGCCCAATGTGCATATTTTCAGACAACATTAAAAGGAAGGAAAATGGAGCAAAGCAACAAAAGCTCTGTACATAATCAGAACATTACTGTGCAAGACCAAGTTCATGGATCACTCAGTGAGGCATTTACTGGCTGGCACTGAAAAAAAATAAAATAATAATTTAACAAACTTTCTTGCCTTCTTTTCCAGGCTTTTGCCACAAAATTGGCAAAGTTAAACACATAAAAATTGAACATCTGAGCACCAGGAGAGTCAGGGATTAGACGAGCCATTTCATGTCATAGTTTGCGCAGTATAAAAGGAAATGGGACTCACGAACTTCTGCTTTATATGCACATATATGTCCTTAATTTTGGAATTGTCAGAATATTCTGGAACCATTTCTCTTCAGATTTCAGTAACAGCTTCTTCTTAATAGAATTAACATTGCAGCACAAGTCATTTCTGTAAATACACACCATGTCCACCTTCTTAAAAAATTGAACAAAGCTCTTTTGCCCATGGATAACGGTGGGATTTACTCCACATAAACACCTTCCTATTTATTCTGCCCTCTGCTATTTTAATTAGACAGTTCCACAGTGAGGTCATTTCACATTTTCATTGCACCAGTCCTGGTACACAGCCCATGTTTACCTGAATTGCTCAAACAGAAACAAATCTATGGACCCCCGGAAAACATTGTACAGCTCTATTCTGTATCGTGTCAGCAGTTAGCATATCCCTGCAACATAGTTCAATATAGGGGAGATATATGCATCATAAAGTTAAATATACTGTATGTAACCAAGACTTCTACATATTTTCAGTTTGTTGATAATTATTTCTACATACAATACAAGACAATACAACTGATTGTTGCGACCATTTTGCAAGGTGTGAGGACATCAGTCTGAATGCTGTAAACAGAAACGCTCTAGTGTCTTTCAGTTGTTGCCATTTATCACAGTAAAGGACCATTGTTTAGCAGGCTCATCATCAGCGTTAATGAGGTGCTTTGCACTGACCATTTACAGTTGAGGGCAAGATATGAGGCTGATTCATGGATGGACAATTCCAAGTTGATTTAGGATTTATAAAAGGAAATTGTGCACTTGCAGGGATAATCACGGTTTTAAAGTATATAAAAAATTTATAAATCAGAATATTTCTTGCACATGCAATTTTTGGCCTCTGTGCACACATATATTTTTCTCTACTCTACACACTGTTTATAAATGAGGTCCCAGATGTTTTTAATGATGGATTTGTGTGTGTCTGTGTGTGCATGTCACTGACTGGTATGCGTAGAGCTCCCATGAAGCTGATGGCGGACGGCTCTGATTCTCTCTTTACCACCACGACCGGCTGTGTGGGGACACACACACTGTCCCGGGGCAACAGCAGCTCTGTGTCGTAGCTCTGACAGAGAGATGGAGGGAGGGAGAAGCAAGGCGATGATCAGAGGCTGCAGGTGTAACTGTACTACAATCCCGTTCACCTACTAACTGAACAGTAAATAGAAGTTCACAGCACCTTTGGGTGAGGTTTTGTATGTTTTAGGTGGTTTTTAACCCAAATCAATTGAGTTGATGGAGAAACTTAAAGAGGCAACAAATAGCATTTTTTCCTAAATATATCATTATGAAAATAATGTGGGCTGCACAGGGTAGTGGCCACAGTAAAATCAGACTATCAGCATTTACATAGGTTACTTAGTGGCTTTGCAATCTTTGCAATAAGCTTCTGCCGTCGGGGGCGAAATTTCGCGGAAAAAATCTGCTTTACGGCAGGAAACGAGTCATGTATTGCGAAACTGGTCGGTCAGCCAATCAGGGACTGGAGCTGGTCCTTATGAGGAGTTGGGCATGAGATAGTTGAGTCACAAGCACAATGGCAGACGGACAAAGTTTGGAAACAAGTGAAAAACGGCCTAGCAAAAGAAAACGAGCTCCTCTGTCTGAGGAGGCAAAGGAGAGTGATAAAAGAAGAGGAAAAACAAGAGTAAACCTCAGTCAGGCGATGTCCAGCTAGCTTTCTTTCTAATGGATCAGTAAGTAACACGGCTAAATGTTAGCTAGACAAGAGAGGACTGTACTGTACTGGCTGCTAGTTAATTCCTAGCTGGCCAGCATCGCAAATCGCTGCAACCAGGGACCGGGGTAGCGAGTGTTGGTCGGCTGACATCCTTGTTGCCATTCTACGGCAGCCCTCGGACGGGAGTTATTTTTCAACAGTCACCGGCTCACTATACATTATCCCTTACGTGTCTACTGTTGTTTGTACTGATACTGTACATCTTGGTATAATTTACTGTGAATTGTTTGTACTGGTATTGTGCATTCTGTTATAATTATTTGCATTACTATTTGTTTTTTCTTCAGATAAATCTGATAATTGTTGCTCGGTCTCTTTACTCATTTATTTAGTATAGTGTCCACCTTCTCATTCTACATATAGATAGAGGTATACTGGTGGCTTTACAGCCTACATTTTGATTATCTCTGATCCCCACGGTCAATTTGGTCGTTGCGACACTGCGAGCAACACCGCTGACACTAGGTGGCGCCAAGCTAAAAAAAACGAATCCTATCTGTTGCCTCTTTAAGGATAATTGGAATGGTGACCTCTGACACATTGTGTGACAATAAATGAAAGAGCAGAACAGAGGTTGACTTTGCCAAACTGATTTGAAGTGTAATAAAAGATTCTCTTATCTAACTGAGTAACCAATTACTGACAATTGTGGTCAGCAATTTACATACACTTGTAAAGAACATGCTTATCGTGGTAGTCTTGTGTTTTCAATAGCTTCTAAAACTTTCTATTTTTACATACTATGTCACAAGAAAACGTTCAATAAATTGGTTCATTAATGAATTCATGATGGATTTTTGGGTCAAAAATATACATACATCAATACCTATATTTAAGTAACTGTCCCTTGGCCATTTTCCTCTCAATCTGGCACTTTTTGTAGCCATCTTTAAGTTCCCAACAAGCTGCTGGTTAAATCTTTGATCACTTCTCTGCAAAGAATCAGTGAAGTTCAAGTAATTCACAGTCTTTCTTTTCAGTACAGGCCACGTGTTCTCAATGGGGTTTAAGTCAGGACTTTGTTACTACTTTTGATGAATGTTTTTGATCATTGTCATGCTGAAATACCCAACTGTGTCTCCTTCTGGCTGATGATTTGAGGTTTTCCTGAGGAATTTTGAAGTAATCCTTCATTATTCCATTCCGTTCCACTGGCAGCAAAACAGGCCCAGAGCATAATACTACCACCACCATGCTTAATTGTAGGTATGGTGTTCTAGAGATAAAGGCCTGACCCTCTCTCCTATAAACATATTTATGGTCATTGTGGCCAAAAAGCTCATTTTTTGTTTCATCTGACTACAGAACTTTATATTTTTATTTTATTTTCATAAATAATAAAGACAAGCCAATGACAATAGTAAACACAGAATCAACATAACAAGAACAATAAACACAAAATCAACATAACAATAACAATAATCCACAACAACACTGGACAGCAACAAAAAACAACAGTCACAACATAAATTACAACTCTAACAATGGGAGGGGAGGTGGGGGGGGCACAGTGTGTAAGCAAAAGACGATTGCATTGGCGGAGACATACAAGATAGGGTGGCATTTTATGTACAGCAAATTAATTATACAGGAAAAAAATATCTGTGAGTTTGTACACTGAGAAAGGATCTTAAAGTGTCCCAGAGCTCACTTGTGTCCTTATGTAAGTCCCTTAGGATGGAGGTGGCTTTCTCCATACTTAATAAATAAAGAAATTCCCCCAGCCATCTATCTCTGGAGAAGCAGGAGGGTTTCCTCACCTTCCAATTCATTAAAATCATACATTTTGTTGATAGGCATGCAAGGGCGATTAATCTTTGATGCTTATTACTTTGAATATTTTCAACAGGGGCGCCCAACAGGCATGTTGTAGGAGAAAGCTGGAGATCCATATTGAGAATCCCTGACAGCATATATGCCACCTCATTCCATAGGGACTCAATGGCTGGGCAGTGCCATAGCATATGGAAAAGCGTTCCCACTTTCCCACAACCATGCCAGCATTGATCTGAGAGGCTTTGGTCCATCTTTTTTAGTCTCGCAGGAGTGAAATATGCCCTGTGCATTATCTTCATCTGTATCACTCTATATCTTACACAATTACTCATATTAATCGATTTCCTCCATAAACTATCCTATTCGGATAATGATAAATTAATTCCAAGATCTTGCTGCCATCGCAGTTGAGTTGAACATTGCAATTAGGGGATGAAATACATAAAAGTCTATAAAGTTTGGAGACTACGCCTCTCCCATGGGCAATATCCTCCAGCTTCTCGTCCGTTTCCATATGGCTACCAATGGCACTGCCCGACATTGACAGTTTGTTTAAATTGACTTTAAGTTGTGCATATGTTAGAAATGAATTGCTGCTCAGTCCAAAATTAGTTTTGAGTGCAGAAAATGGAAGTATTGAACCATCCCTCAGCACTTGGCTGAGCCGAAGTACATTCAGGCTCTGCCATATTTTATCGGATAATGGATTCCCACCTATTGTTAATAGTGGATTGTTCCATAAGGGACACGATGGGAGGGAGATTCCGCTGGTGCCCAAGCTACTATGCATTTTTTTTTTTCAATGTCACATGAAAACTTGATGATTGGGTTATCTAATTTGGACGGCAGTTTAGGACAGTACCATAAAGAGGATAAAGAAATGGACCTGTTACATTCCCTGATTAATTCTCTCTCCAGCCAGTCCCAGGTGCCCTTTGTCGTGATATTACTGTAGCCCCAAGAGAGTGGAAATCTCGCATTGTATGAGAGGTAGTACAGAGATATATCTGGGACACCCAGACCACCTTGAGATCTTAGTTTGGAGAGCTTTTTGCGGTTCATTTTTGGTTTCTTGTCTTTCCATAAAAAGCTGGTGAATAGAGCCTCAATCTCCTTAAACCAGCCTTGTGGAAATTGCACTGGGAGGGCAGAAATAATGTACGACAGTCTGGGTAGTATATTTGTCTTTATGACCTCTGCTCTACCCCATAGTGACAGTGGGAGAGCCGTCCATCTTTTAATGTCTTCTCGAATTGTTCTTACTAGGGGGGGGGCCGTTAAGCTCAAAAATTTTGGAGATCGGTGATCTAATGGTTATTCCTAAATACCTCATTCCTTCAGGTTTCCATACAAAGGGGGTATTGCTCAGGTCCACTGAAAATGTTTTAGAGTTCAAAGGTATTGCTTCGCTCTTACTCCAGTTGATTTGGTATCCTGAGAACTTGCCGAAGGATTTGATTAATTCCAAAACTTCTGATATTGAATGAACTGGGTTTGATAGGGTTAATAAAATGTCGTCTGCATACATGTTTAACTTAAAGTCGTGGCCACCTATTCTTATGTCAGTTATGTCAGTATTCTCACGGATGGCGCATGCTAGTGGCTCCAGAGCTAAAACAAAAATAAGTGGGCTCAGGGGGCAGCCCTGTCTTGTGCCGCGATAGAGATGAAAAGGCGTTGAGATCTGACCATTAACTTTAACTGCGGCAACAGGACTATTATACAGGGCCTTTAACCACTGGGTAGCAAATGGTCCCAAACCATATTTTGACACTATCTGGAACAAATAAGACCACTCTAGTCTATCGAAAGCTTTCTCCGCGTCCAGTGATATCGCTACCGCTGGACACTGGAGGGAGCAAGCTTTAAACAAGACTTGAAGCAGTCTTCTCATATTGTTGGCTGGGAGTCTGCCTGGTATAAATCCTACCTGGTCAATGTGTACCAAGGAGGTGATAACTTTCTCTAGTCGAAGGGCCAGAACTTTTGCGAACACCTTATAGTCGTTATTTAGTAGACTTAAAGGCTGAAAATTTCCCATGTCTAAATGGTCTTTTCCTGATTTGGGAAGGAGTGAAATTGTGGCTGAGCGCATCGTCACTGGCATTGACTGGTGTTCAATAATGTTATTGTGCAATTGGGTTAGGACTGGAGACAAGATGCTCTGAAATTGTTTGTAGAATTCTATAGTGTAGCTGTCTCCCCCTGGAGATTTGCCGTTTGCGAGCTTTTTGATTGCAGTGAGGATTTCTGTACCCCGGACCGGTGCCTCCAATTCATCTCTATCCAGTGTACTCAATTTAGGAAGGGGGATATCCTCAAGAAAATCCACTATCTTGTGCTCCTGTTGTTGACATTCGGCCTGGTAAAGTTTGGAGTAAAACTCTTTAAAAGCAGAGCTTATTAAAGCTTGTTCTGCAGTAATATTCCCATTGCTGTCCCTTATTGCTGGTATTGAGTGTTTGTTCTCCTGCTGCTTAAGCTGACAGGCGAGCATTTTACCCGCTTTATCACCAATCTCAAAATGTCTCCTACGCAGACGATACAGGGCAAAGGTAAAAGGCTTCCTTCTTGCGTGGCAGCCTCTCAGCCCATGGTGATGCAAAACATGCTTGACTGAGAACAATGACACCCGTGTTCCAGCAGTTTATAATTCATTGCAGACCTGCTTTTTGGTGGTTCTTGGTTGTCTCTTGACCACCCTGACCAATTTTCTCTCAGCTGAAGGTGATAGCTTGTGTTTTCTTCCTGATGGTGGCAATGACACAACTGTGCCATGCACTTTACACATACAAACAATTGTTTGCACAGTTGATCTTGGGACCTATAGCTGCTTTGAAATGGATCCAAGTGACTTTCCTGACTTGTCTTAATCAATGATGTACTTTTTCAGAAACACGCTGAGCTCCTTTGACTTTTCCATTGTAGTGTTTGTGGCTGAAACTGAGTGTATCAAACAAGCCCTATTCAATTCAGAGATGTCACCAGCTGTATCAATCATAATCATTCACAGGAAGTTAGGAAGTCATGTCACAAAGCAAATTTCAATTTCAATTCAATTTTATTTATAAAGCCCAATATCACAAATCACAATTTGCCTCACAGGGCTTTACAGCATACGACATCCCTCTGTCCTTATGACCCTCGCAGCGGATAAGGAAAAACTCCCAAAAAAAAAACCTTTAACGGGGAAAAAAAACGGTAGAAACCTCAGGAAGAGCAACTGAGGAGGGATCCCTCTTCCAGGACGGACAGACGTGCAATAGATGTCGTACAGAACAGATCAAATTTGTTTGACACAACTTTCTACATCACCAAAATTGATAATTCAGATTGCTGTATGTGTATCTTTGACCCAGCAGATTTGGTCACATTTCCAGGAGAACCATAATAATTTCACTAAAGAACCAAATTTGATTAACTTTTTTTTGGACAAAATAGTACATCTTCCAGTCATAAAATCACAGATAATGACTTGTAGAAGTTATTAGAAACTCATGACAGCCATAGCAAACATGTAAACTTTTGACCCCAACTGTAAATACTGAATACAAGCATTAATCTAGACTTTTGTGTGACGGATGGGCAGTGTTTACCATATAGACCAGTGCTTTCAAGGTCCAGTGTGTAGGATTTATGGGCATATATTAGCAGAACCTTAATATAATATTTATAACAATGTTTTCATGAGGGTATAATCACCTTAAACTATAAATTGTTGTGTTTTTGTCTGTATCTACAAACGGAGTCTGGATTACAATGACATGTTTAAATGCAATTTACTACAGTGCTGGGAGGAAGAAAAAAAAATTCATACTCTATTGCTGTCAATGATTTTAAGAGTTCTTCTGGTTATTTCTTGTTTTCATGTATGATAAGATAACTGTTAATGTAATAAGGTAGCTCTTTGACTGAATCCAAAATGTCACATTTATTGATCATGTTTTCAATAGATTGCAAACTGCAATCAGATAGTTAAACTTTAATTCGTCTAATCTCTGAGGCTGGTTTGGCCACTTGTCTGTGGGACTTAGATTAATATGCTCAAAAACAATAACAGATGCAATTTCAAAGGAGCTCTATACGCCACAGAGAGCACTAATATAGAAGTAAATAACTATTTAGCATGTAAAGCAGGCCCCCAGGCAAAGTACTAGGCTTTAAAGCCAATTTTTGCAATGGATAAAACTGAGAGTTATAACTTACGGGTAAATCACGTGATGCCATTGGCAAATTAATTAATTTTATCCTCATTCAAGTCAGTGGAAGCATAACGACCACCCTCAGTTTGCCCCCAGGTTAACACTGTTAGCTCTGTTGCTGTTAGCACTGTTTGCACTGTTATCCACATTGAGAGCTGTGTGCAGCCAGCCCTGGCCCAGACTCTGAATCATAGATATGCTTTAAATGTCGCATAGGGCTCCTTAACTGACAATAAAAATGTCTCTGGGTAAAACTACATTTTTCCAATCAGTTTCTTGCTTTAAGTACTGGGCTCAAACGTGAACACCATTTACTGGTTTAGTTATTTCACTTGACAGATTTTTTCCTAATCATGTTTTTCTCTGTGCTCTTCTGCCTGGTGCCTGGTCCTCATTGCAAGATGGCGCCAGGGTGCTCGGCTGGCCGTCTGTCGCTCTGCTTTGTGTTTGCTGTATGTTTAGTGATTTACCTGTTCTGTCAAGAGGTGTCGTCTCTCCTCACCTATGATCGGCAGATTCTACTTGAGATTAGAGGCTTCTCCGATCAGCTCAAATATGATCCATTGGTGAACTTTTCTCCACGCCTCGAAGAAATCCCTGCGTTCCTGAGGCGTCCTCCACTCCACCCTGCCCGTCAGAGACGCCGGAGAAGACGGGGTAAATGAGGAGGCCTCCGGGTCAGGCTGGAGGCTCACCTAAGGTCTGTTCGTGTGTCGGATTATGGCATTAATCGGTATTTTCTAGATGTTTCCCCTGCCCTGCAATCGTGGAGGATTAGAGCCCGATGGATCCGGCCGGCGCTCTCTGACGCTAGCGGCTCTGACAGCGTCAGCTGTTTGGCGGACCCCGATCAGCTGTTGTTGCCTCCTACCAGCTGGCGTGCTCGGACCGGGAGACGCGGCGTGGACCGTCGGAACCTCCGCACACTGAAGCGTGCTTCACCTTCGGACACGTTTAATCTCCAGTTGGCTTTATTGAATGTGAGATCTGTCACCAATAAGACCTTTTTACTGAATGACTTTTTTGCCTCACGCAAACTGGATTTTATGTTTTTAACTGAAACCTGGCTCCATGAAGGTGATCTTGCTCCTTTTTCGGAGCTCCTTCCCCCTGGATGTAGTTTCCTCAGCTCCCCTCGCACCATCGGCAAAGGTGGAGGACTGGCATCCATATTCAAATCCACCTTTCACGTCCAGCACTCTCCAGCTGTCAATGGCTCCAGCTTTGAGCTCCAACTCTTTGAGGTAAAAATCCCCATGACTGTTCTCTGTGCTGTGGTCTATCGCCCACCGAAATTTAACAAAGACTTTATACGGGACTTTGCAAACTTTGTGTCGGGTATTATTCTTGAGTATGACCACGTTTTAATTGTCGGCGATTTTAATGTGCATGTCTGCTGTGAGACCAGACCGCTGGTCAGAGACTTTTTGAATCTAATTGACTCTCTTAATCTCATGCAGTCTGTTTCGGAGCCGACACACGATAAAGGCCATATTCTGGATCTTGTACTGTCATATGGACTGAATGTACATATAACTGAAATCTGCCACACACTCTTATCCGACCATCTACCTGTTCTATTTTCCATCTCACTACCTACACCCTCCAACACGGACCGTTCGCCATCTCCGTGTTCTTAATTCTTCGACTCCTCTGCAGTTCTCTGCCGCCTGGAAAGACTCGTATTCTCTGGATGACTTTGGTGACCTCAGTGTGGATGTTTGTATGAAGTTGTTTGATTCTCTCTATACTGAGATCTTAGACTCCATTGCACCAATGACTTTAATGCGCGTTAAGCCACAGGCTGAGCCTTGGCTAAATGAGTCCACTTGTGCGCTCAGACGCGCATGTAGACAAGTGGAGAGAAAGTGGAAAAATGATAATCTCCAGATTTCTCGGGATCTCCTACGTGTTTGCCTTCTTAATTATCAGCAAGCTGTTAAAGCTGCTAAAGCTGAATATTTTTCCTCACTTGTCTCCAACAACGCTCACAAACCTCAGAATATTTTTCCTCACTTGTCTCCAACAACGCTCACAAACCTCAGGTTCTTTTTAATGTATTTGATTCACTTGTGAACCCTTGTGATGATGTCTCTGTTGAACCGTCTTCTTCTCTGAGTGAGGACTTTTTGCAATTTTTTGTCAATAAGATTTCGGCTCTTAGACCCCAACTCCCTCAGCCTGCCCAGGACCCCTCAATTCCTACAGCAAGCTCAGCTGCTTTTCACCAGTTTAAGCCTGTCTCACTTTCTGCACGCACTGAAATAGTCGAACATCTTCGCCCTGCTAACTGCCCATCTGACAGCATTCCATCCCGTTTGTTTAAAAAGATTTTCAGCTCAGTTGGGTCTTTTATCTTGTTTCTTATAAATCTGTGTCTCAGCTCTGGATGCGTTCTTTCTTATAAATCTGTGTCTCAGCTCTGGATGCGTTCCATCCTCCTTCAAACATGCCACGGTGCAGCCTCTTTTAAAAAAGAAAAATCTGGATCCCTTGGTTCTTTCTAATTTCAGGCCAATCTCTAAACTTCCGTTTATTTCCAAGGTTTTAGAGAAAGTTGTTTTTAACCAACTCCAAGAATTCTTAGATCAGGCCAACATTGGTGAATTGCTTCAGTCTGGTTTTAAGCCTCTTCACAGTACTGAAACAGCTCTTTTAAAAGTTTTTAATGATCTTCTTTTAAACCTTGATTCTGGTAACTGTGCCTTTTTAATTTTATTAGATCTCACAGCGGCGTTCGATACAGTGGATCACACTATTCTCCTGTCACGTCTCGAGCACTGTGTGGGCATTAAAGGCTCCGCTCTGGAGTGGTTTAAATCTTACCTTGCTGATAGATCCTTCTGTGTGCAGTTGGGGCAGTTTTCCTCCTCTGTGGCCCCTCTGACCTGCGGGGTCCCCCAGGGGTCAGTTCTAGGCCCTCTACTGTTCTCCCTATATATGCTACCCCTGGGGTCGATATTTAGGAAGCATGGTATTCCTTTTCATTGTTTTGCTGATGATGTGCAGGTGTACTTGCCATTAAAGGTCCCCTCCAAGGAATCCCTCCATGCTGTGTTTAATTGCATGAGGGACATTAAAACATGGATGGACCTAAATTTCTTAAAATTAAATGAAAACAAAACGGAGATTGTCCTGTTTGGTCGTCCTGACCTTGTCCAGGTTCTTGCCAGCTCCCTTGGCCCACTAGCACCCTATATAGGTTCCCAGGCCAGAAACCTAGGTGTGATTATTGATGGGGCGTTTAAATTGGACAAGCAGGTCAGCTCTGTGGTTAAGGCTAGCTTTTTTCAGCTTCGGCTCCTAGCCAAAGTCAAACCTTATCTAAGAAGGGCTGATCTAGAAAAGGTTATCCATGCGTTCATTTCATCGCGCTTAGATTATTGTAATTCCCTGTACGTCGGCATCGGCCAATCAGAGCTTAACCGTCTACAGCTTGTGCAGAATGCAGCAGCTCGTCTCCTTACCGGGACAAAGAAATATGAGCACATAACACCAGTGCTCTCTTCGCTTCACTGGCTTCCGGTTAGGTACAGGATTGATTTTAAGATTCTTTTATTTGTGTTTAAGTCTCTGTATGGACTGGCCCCTGAATATTTATCCGACCTTATCAAGGTGCATCGACCCTCCAGAGCCCTGAGGTCAGCTGACCAGTTAGTTCTGGACGTTCCTCGATCCCTCTTAAAATCTAGAGGAGATCGAGCCTTTGCAGTGGCGGCTCCCACGCTGTGGAACGCTTTGCCTCTGTCTGTGCGGTTTGCGACTAGCCTCTATATTTTTAAAACACATCTTAAAACCCACCTGTTTACCCTGGCTTTTGGCTGAGTTGAGTCACCTGTTGTTGTGTCTTGTTTTGTTTTGTTTTCTTCTACCTCTCTGCTTTGTACTGTTTCTGCTTGTATTGTTTATTGGTGCTGATGATTTCATCTTGTAAAGCACTTTGGTTGGCCTTAGGCTTTTAAATGTGCTATATAAATAAACTTGACATTGACACTGACATTGGTTGAATGTAGGTGGGGCTGGAAAAAGGTGATGTGACATACTGCTGTGCACCAATCAGGATTCAGCAACACTTGAATAAGAATCTGATGACTGTGTGTGTGTCTGTGTGTGTGTGTGTGTGTGTGTGTGTGTGTGTGTGTGTGTGTGTGTGTGTTATTTGGTCACATCTGATTAAACCTACACAGTCCTGACAAAGCATATTAGCTCAGTTTTTGAGCGTTAAACTCTTAATAAATAAATAATACCCTAAATACCCTTTTTAAACTTTAACTGTTGCTTGTGTCCTCAATAATATATAATGTTAAAGTGAAAAAAATATTTAAACACTGTTATGGAAAATTATGGGTACCTGACAAGTTATGGGCGTCTGACCCTCTTTTCACCCCTTAGGGTGTCCTGCAAGGCTCACTTTATTACTTTATTGAAGCTTACAAATCATTCCATGCTCTGTAATCCCTCACTTGATAACATCAGATATATGGCAGAGGCCTGGTGTCGCAAAACAGGCCAAAGGTGAACCTTCAGAGAGGCCTTCAGGGTTATGACCCTGTCATTTGTGTCAGGAGATGATACAGCTTAGGACAACAGGCTCTCTGGCGCCATGTGTTGTGACTATGGATGAGCATGTTTTCAGGGGTTTTAAAGTTGTGCATAGCTGAAAAATGTTTATACAACAGTAGGATCACATGTACAATACACACTGCATGATCATACACCCAGTGACACACACCTGGGTTTTGTTGTCCTTGTACTGCAGATACACCCCAGTGTGTCCATTTACACCACTCCAACTCTTGGCTGGAACCTGCTTGAGGAGGGAAAAAATTATATTATTGTTCACACATTAATTTTTTTGTTCATCTCTTATACTTTGACGTCCCTACTCTGTCTGCGGCTCCAAATCCATTGTTTCCTTCTGAAGACAAATCTTTAAAAACACTGCATAAATATATGGTTTCATTTCTTTAAAGGTCTTTTTATTGCACAGTCACAAAGCCATTGTAAATCTTGACAGCCGCGCATACGTGTGCGTGCCCATGCATGTGTGCATGTGTGAACCTACTGCTGCCACATCAGACAGCTGTTGTTTGAGAGACACACATGTGGAGACATGAGCTATGGTGATGGTTGCCATGCTTCTTGTTGAGTGCTACCATGTGTGTCCCTCAAGCTGCATTTACACTGTAGATTAAATGTTACTTTTTATTCAGAACCTCTGTATGTAAGACAGCCTCATCTCCCAGCTGCAGAGATGACTGATAAACCAATTCATGTGTATTTGTTCAATCGATCTTCAAAATAGAATCATAAGGCAGTTAGTTTTTATTATTGCATTATAAAATGTCTACTGGCTACCAAATGTTAAATAAGTCAATCAGATTCTCACTGTAAATAACTAGAAAGTCAAAAACATACAACAGATAAAAGGAAAGGAGATTGTTGTCTGTTAAACTCCAATATAAAGAAAAGATAGATAATATACAGAAGAACAGTTAGACAAACTTATTGTGCACCACTGATTTTGTCTTCACCATCATGATGGGAGGTACAGTATTAGGCATTTGTTGCTGATTCACCTGTGGGTACATTTTCAGTTTAAACTTGTCCCAAATGGGACATCTTGATAAAACACATATTTCAGATACCTTCACTGGTAACACCTGCTGTTAAGTCAGATGTTAAAACAGTATCAATAAATATGCGTGAAACTATCTGTAATCTATCTGTGATCTTTCCCTATATTTTTTTTTTCACCCACAGCATAAAGCAGATTCTCTGACGTCCTGTCTGGAACATAATTCAGGGTGACAAATAAAATCGACAACACTACAGACCATCTTGTGAAGGAGTCACCACAGCCACAATAAAGCTATCAATGAGTTAAAGCAAATGTCATCCAGGGGTGCAAATTGAGGGGGTCAATGACCCCTTCCCTACTTCCAATCCTCCTATTTCTGGCATTTGCATTTGTGGTGCCCCCTAGTGGTCAAATTTATGAAACCTTTCCTGGTACCTCTTAAATACTCCGACGATTTGGGAGTTATGCCCTTTCTCTATCATTTTCATATTGAGACAACATGATCAATATCTTTTTTGTGTCTGTACGTCCAGTGGCTGGGTCTCAGCAGTTAGCATTGCGACTTAACTTAGTGAATACAATTGAATTCTATAGGGCGTCAGTAGCCTACAGTAAAAGTGAACAATTAACGTTACAGAAACCCTGAAGCTGGCATTTCTGCATGTGCATTTAAAATAAACATGTTTAAACATTAATTGGAAAAACGAGAGTCCTTTTTAGTCATTTTAGAAGAAGTTTGATACACGGAACTATAGTGTGTTTACGGCCTGCGCAGAGGGATACACCGGTGAGCAACAGCTGCAGCTGGCTCTGGGACAGGTACACTAGGTTACTCGGTAAAAGCAAACAAAGAGACGACACGGACGATATTACTCACTCGACTGAAAGCTGTCCATCAGCTGCTGCAGGCCTGGGGCGTTTTTTCCAGTTTATCTTAGGAACATGAAAAGATGTTTCAATCACGCCAGGATTAGTGATTGCTGCAAAGTTTTCACTCCTTGTGATGCACTCTCTGCGGCGGTTTTCTTCCTGATGATATATCTCCCCAACAATGATAGCACCAAATCCTATTCTGTGCAGCAAAATGATTCCACCTCCGTAGGCATAGGTTGGTAAGCCCCGCAGCTACACCACCAATCCTCCCCTGACCTCCGTCTCCCCTCGGCCCCTTGTGTTCCGCCGCTTCGGAGGATTCAGCCTTTCTTCTCACCCGCTCAGCATCCAACACCTGGAGTTCCTCATCTGTATACTCCGGCTCAAACAGGTATGGCTCTGGATCTGTGTCCGCTACAAGAAACTCTTCAAAATCGCGTTCAAAGTCGTCCATTGCAGCTACTATAGTCTGGAGATATCGTTAGGCTAAATCAACAACTGAGCTTTGTTTACAGGCTACGTCTGTACAACACACTATAGTTCCGTGTATCAAACTTCTTCTAAAATGACTAAAAAGGACTCTCGTTTTTCCAATTAATGTTTAAACATGTTTATTTTAAATGCACGTGCAGAAATGCCAGCTTCAGGGTTTCTGTAACGTTTATTTGTTCACTTTTACTGTAGGCTACTGACCCCCTATAGACTTCAATTGTATTCGCTAAGCTAAGCCGCAATGCTAACCACTGAGGCCCAGCCACTGGACGTACAGACACAAAAAAAGATATCGATCATGTTGTCTCAGTATGAAAATGATAGAGAAAGGGCATAACTCCCAAATCGTCTGAGTATTCCTTTAAGACATTGCTTGCAAGGTTTGTGATGATTGGCCCAAAAGCTGTGGAGTCATTTGCTGAGCCACGCCCCCTTTAAAGTTCTTTGGTAAATATCAATATCAATAACAGTTAAAGCGTTGGTGATAAAATTCTGTAAAAAAAAAAAAAAATCGCACATCATTCTGCTGGTCTCAGGTATATTGTCAAATATTTTGGTGACATTTGGTTAAAATGAGATGAAATACAAAATGTTGTGCATACAGAACAAATTACAACAAGATAATGAATATCACTGTGAGCTAACTGTTAAACAGACCTGAACACCATTTGAAACGTGACATCTAGTATCCAAAGAATGTTTTTGGCAATGGTGGTTGCATTTAGATGAAGACTTTTGGAGTATAGATGTTAATTAATTTTCCATATTCTCAAAGATATAGAGATACAGACTTCTGAATTGACTTTAGGCTGCATCACGGCAAAGTTTTGTCACAATTCAGTGGATGTGCTGAAAAAATTTCAGCTGTGTAGGACACACTGGTGATTTATCATGATTTTCTGAAGTATGGAATGTGAAATGTCTTGAAATTTAGATTTAATGTAATAAGCCGCGCCCCCTTTAAGAAATCATTTTCAAATTTTGTGCATCGACTGAGACATGACCCTTGATGATGCAAACCAAGTATCGTACAAATATCTCTAGCTGATTTTGAGATATCAACTATTTGCATGTGTAGCGCCCCCTGTTGGTCGATTTGAATCAAACTTTCAGGGTATGATTCAGATATGTATGTCGATATTTCCTACAAGTTTTGTGACAATTGGCTCAATGGTTAAGGAGTAAACTCCATTAATGTGCTGAGCCACACCCCCTCTAAAGTTCATTGGTCAATATCATCAAAAAGCAACGACACTTCAAAAAGTTGTTGATAACTTTTAAAGAGCTTCATCTTATAAGGATTCAAAGAGTGTTTGGTACAATTCCAACCAGCGCCTTAGGACAAGATGTCAAGTGTTTTTCAAAAAATTCAATATGGTGGAAAATCTAGTGGGCGGACCTTCACCTGAACATGTGTGTCCAATATCAAGTCAATCTGACATACGGTGCGAGGGTGGTGGCCTTTGAAAACAAAATTTCGTCAAACCTTAATTATAGCAACTCATCTGGCCTAATGGTATTATATTTCTTGAGCACCTTTTGCATACAACTTCCAATCATTGGTCTCTACGATGTTCCATCTCATGGGAATTTGCGAACACATTTTTGAATAATAACAATAATAATAATGATAATAACTATTAAAGCTGCAAGCAGCGATGAATGGGCCCTCTCACCTTCACGCAACTCGGGGGTGATGGCAGGACACAGACGTACTTCCTGTTTCTTGTAGGTGGTGCTATGTCTATGACTGAAAATTGTCACATAGATGTGTCCAGGGTGGGACTATTATCAAACATGTGAAGTGTGGTGCAGATTGGACCATTTACTCCAAAGTTATAGCAATTTTGTGTTTCACGGCGAGACATTAAAATCTGATGCCATGCCACAGCCACACCATTCAATCCTGACCCTTAAAGGCCCATTTATGCTCAACGTTAAATACGGATCCGGATACGGAGGGAGCCTTCTGTCCATGCTCCGTGTTCATTTCGTCCGTATTTCTGCACGTTTCCATAAAACTTACGGATACGGGCCAAACGGAGCAGTACCACCGGGAACCATGGGGGCAGTGTTGCTGTCACTATCCGATACGTAGCTCTAGTGAGACACGAAGAAGAAATAACAATTCAATTTCTCTCATCGGCAGTACTAGAGAAAAGAATTCTCCGTCCTCCAGTCGCTATGTATTTAACGGCCTCACCGACCAACGCCTCCTACAACGCTGCCTCTGTTTTTGTCTTTTATGCAAGAGGTACATTATCAATATCTCTTCCACAGTCGCTATGTTTGTTTTTGAGTTTGTTGTTGTCATAAACTTTTGACGCTGGGCTGCCTCCTGGTGGATATATTGGTTAACATCCATGCCAACGTAAAGGGTGCATGAAAGTATGTGGGCAGTGACGGTAACATCGTTTGAAACGGACGTATACATTTTTGTACGTAAAGGGAGCATAAATGGGCCTTAAGAATACACTAATGATATGTCATGATTTTGTACATCAAATATAAACAACATGTAAATTTCACATAAATCAAAAGATAAATATCTTTAAAAGACATATTTCCTGTTGCCAGTAGGTGGCGTTATGTGTAATACTGAATATTGGCAAATAGATGTGTTCAGGGCGGGACTGTCATCAATCCTGTGAAGTTTGGGGAAGATTGGACTATGTATGCTGGAGTTACAAACCACTTCCTGTTTATGGCGACACATGGAAGTTTAACGCCTTGCCACAGTCACATGGTTTGACGAAAACTCAAGCCTGTAATAACTTTTCTTCTTCAAGGTCTTTCAGTGGGACAGACCAATGTTTGAAGTCGATTGGATAAAATCTCTAGGACTAGTTCATTAATTTAAGAGCCCTGGAAATGGCCAAAAAGCACTAAAGTGGCACAAGTAAATTCAAAATGGCAGACTTCCTGTTTGGTTTGGAGCATGGCTCCAACAGGCTTTTTTGTACGTCTCAGAGTGTTACATGTGCCTACCAAGTTTCATACATGCAGGTGAAACCAGCTTTGGGGTCTGCTTTGTCGAAATTTTGGAGTTGGCACTGTTGAGCTATCTTGGCATATCAAAACACATAAATGATAACACAACAGAAAAGGCAGAAAGACAACAGAATTTGCTACCCCTAATGTGTGTGCCACATTTGGTGAGTTTTCAAGCATCCCTTGTCGGATAAAATCTCTAGGAGGAGTTTGTTCATTTATGAGCCCTGGAAATGGCCAAAAATGCACAGTAAATTCAAAATGGCCGACTTCCTGTTGGGTTTGGAGTATGGCTCCAAGAGGCTTTTTTGTATGTCTTGGACTGCAACATGTGTCTACCAAGTTTCATACAAGTAGGTGAAAGCAGCTTCGGGGGCTGCATCGTCGAAATTTTGTAGGGGGCGCTACTGAGCCATTTTGTGACACCCCTCAACCATACCCATATCAAATGTAGATTTTGGCCAGTTTACATAAGTGTGCAAAGTTTCATGAGTTTTTGAGTACCCTAAACCTCAAAAATGCACTTCTTTTCAGAGAAAAAAAATTCCTTGCATTTCAATAGGGTCCTCGCACTGCTTGGTGCTCGGGCCCTAATAAAACAGGACAAAAACATTAGGGTTTCAGCCCTTCAGGCTTGAACCCCTAATAACATGGCAACAACAATCATTTATCATCTCTATTATATGGAGGCTGGGTAAGGGACTCCTGGTTCTCATAGTTTTACACATTTGTGGACATTTACAGCCACTGTTCTTCTTTGAGTTCAATTAATCAATCAATCAATCAATTTTATTTATAAAGCCCAATATTACAAATCACAATTTGCCTAAGAGGGCTTTACAGCATACGACATCCCTCTGTCCTTTGGACCCTCACAGCGGATAACAGAAAGAGTTGGCTGCTAACTGCTTCTAGCTGGTTTTAAAAACCCTGGCGGTGGGTGACACACTTAACACGTTGCCACAATGTCACACTCATCCCATCTATGGTCCTGTCCTGCCAGCTGTCCTTTTTATACGGACATCGAATTTGGTGCTATCACTATCTCCGCTGCTGGCTCAAAGGCAAAATAACCCTGTCTCCCCATTCTGCAATCACACCTTTTATACAAAACGGCCAATACGAAACCAAATACAATTCACGCCTTGAACGGGCAGTGAAAAAGGGGTTATGTAAGCACCTAGCAAAATACTCAAAACAGCTTCTGTGGTAGTTCCCACTGCAATTGTTGTCACCAAGACCACATTTTGCCATGATGAGATGCACACAGGCTCACAAGGTGGAAACAATACCTGCTGTCATGATTGTTATTGCGGCTGATAAAAATCTAAATACAAAGAAAATAAGCAACTGTCTTTCTACTTACTGAAAAAAGAAACAAGAAAAACTCTCTGTACTCACACTCTTGCCCGGAGACGTATTTTGAGCATACATGCTTTTCACGTCATTTGGATCTGGAGAGGGGAAAAAGATGTCATAACGTTACTATGATACTCGTCCATTTACGGCTGCGAAGTCCTGCAAAGAGCTGCTGCTGTTTGTCAGCAAGCTACCAAACTAGAAAAAAAAAACAAAAAAAAAACACGGAGCAGGCTGTCTTAACTTACCACTCTGACAGCTAGTTACAGTTCTTTCTTTACATAATTAAACATGTTTTTTCAGCAAGCCAGATACCTCTGTAAAAACCATGAGTGAATGAATTAATGTAGTAAATGGAAACTTACTTTACTAAGGAACAAAGAGCCAATTAATGTGCGCACTTGTTTATAAGTGTATTAATTGCACAAGACACTCAAGACTTCATACTCAATAAGAAACAAATCTAGCCAGTTGGTAAAATATAAACATATTGCTGCCCTCCAACCAATGGGGGGGCTGCACTCACGCTCAATGAGGAAGAGGAAGCAGACGATGCCCATGAAAGCAATAATGAGCCCTGGTACAATGAAGGACAGGCCCCAGTTGGAGGAGACCCAGTAGCCTGCGATCAGAGAGCCCAGGATGTTTCCCACTGAGGTGTGAGAGTTCCACAACCCCATGATGAGTCCACGCCTGACAGAAAGACACACACATCCACATCCAGGTGTTAGTGACTTTCAGAGGCAGCAAGTTCTCTCTCAATCTCTTCTTTGCTGGACATATATCTTCCTGTGTGCTAAACTTAGTCAGTTCATTCCTCTCAAAGGCAAATGCATCATACCTCCGCTTACTGAAATGCTGCACATTCTCCATATTCGCCAAAATGTGTATGAACACTTTTTAAGTCAATGGAAAAAAAAGAAATCCAAACTTGTTTCCTACATTACAATGAATAAGAAGCATTCTACAGAGAAAACATTTTCCCAACAACCAACACTGCAGTCCACTAAATATAAAAAAAACACTAAGAGGGTGCAGTTGTACAGTAAAAGGCAAATGTTTCACATCAGAAACAGTAAACTGAACAGTCCTTCAACAGCACTATGTACCGTTTCTACTGTTTCTCTGCACTCAGTCAGACTTTCCCAAGTGCTGGATATCATGTCAAAGTAGACAGAAAATGTTTTTTGAGTTAAATCAGAAATGCACCTTTAGCCTTGAGCTGGGGTACAGACACAGTGTCAACAAATTGTTGTTCACAAACCACTTATTAGCAGTGGTATTGAAGAACGAGGATCACACATTAGATTACATTTACCTGCTGAGTATTTGTTTGGTGTCTCATTCAACAAGCCAAGGTGCAACACATAAGACATTCTCATGTCTGCAGGTCATTGGCAGAAAGCTAATGTAGGCTGTGGTTCACATTCTGTGGCTCTTTTCTGTGTCTGTCATTGCGGTCTTGTTGTTAGACAGTGTCACTGTCAGCTGATAACAGAATAGTAATGGTCTTTATTTTAAGCTAATACTTTAAAAACAATGTTGAGCACTGAGCCCTGAAATAACAAACAAAAGGCACCCAAAGCGCTTAACAAAAATGCAACTCAATGACATACTACTTACTTACTTCATACTCAAAGGAAAATATTGTACTACTAAATTTATCTGACAGAGACATGTTACTGCACATTCAGATTTTAATCACAGAATATCCTACTATTAAATGGAGAAACCTCTGTCCCTGCGTCTGTCATCATCCGTTTTCCTCCTCACTGCTTTGACCTATTTCTCTGAACTTGCACATAGGCTTTCATCTTGGTCATGTGCAGACAGCCACAATGCCCTTTTTGCATTTTTCCCACATTTCTACTGTTTATATTGTCGTTTTTTCCACTACCCATTCATACTGTGAGCACCATTAGCAGCGCGAGCTGCGCATGCACGGAGAACACCTGCACTCGGACCACAGTTTATGGCTGGGACATGCAATTCCAAGCACCAACACTTGCTGAAGACTAAGGTAATTATTTTACTGAACATACGCGCGTCTGTGTGCGCGCGTCTGTGTCTGTGTGCGCGAGCCAGCCATTACGTATTTTTCACTTTACTGAAATTAGCCTACAAACATTATAAGCTAAACATTGCGCTGTGCACTTTGCACTGTTTTTTTCATTCTTTCTCAGTGTTGCGTGTGTATGTGTGTACCTGTGTGCCCGCGCACGGCCCCGCGCACGCGCGTGCCTCCGTGCCGTCAGCCAAAACTATGCTCCACATATTTTGCCATAAAGCATGTTTCTAAATACAGTGTGCATTGTTTGACACGGCCCGCGCACGCACGTGCCTCCATACCGTCAGCCAAAACTATGCTCCACGTATTTTGCCATAAAGCGTGTTTCTAAATACAGTGTGCATTGGTTTGACACGACCCGCGCATGCACGTGCCTCCATGCCGTCAGCCAAAACTATGCTCCACGTATTTTGCCATAAAGCACGTTTCTAAATACAGTGTGCATTGTTTGTCTTACATTAATATTTATTACACAGTGCATTTACAGTACTCTCATTTTGCATCTCCTCTAATATACTGTTTTTGATTTCTTATTCCTCTATACATAACACATCCCTGGGTATGGACTAGCAACAATTAAAACATGATGCCTTATTATTCAATATACTATCCTTGATTGGGTGTTAAGTAAATGTAATTACATTGTCCTGATAATACCGCTCTTTCTTTCTTTTCTTTTTTTTAACTGTGTGGTATTATGCCTCAAAAAGCCTGTCAAGTTTCTATTACAGTTTACATCTATGTCTGTGAAAACATGGATGCGTCACACACATTTTCCCCCCGGCAGCACAGATCTGTACAACATTAGTGTAACCAATTCAGGATCTGACCAAATGTCTCCCCTTCTGTTCCTCAGATATGACGTTAAGTAATGGCCAGAAAACCGTTTTTGCAGAACATTCTGACATTACAGTGAAGTTGACCTTTGGGATCTAAAATGTCATCACTTTATCATTATATCCAACTAGACATTTGTGTGAAATTATGTCATGATTGTGAATGAATTCCTGAATTATAGCTAAAAACATGTTTTGTGAGGTCACAGTGGCCTTGGCTTTTCACTTTCGACCACCAAATTCGAACCAGTTAATCCTGGAGTCCAAAAAGATATTTGTGCCAAATTTGAAGAAATTCCCTCACGGTGGTCATGAGGTATCGCATTCACAAGAATGCGACAGATGAGGTCACAGTGACCTTGACTTTTGACCATCAAAATCTGATCAGTTCATTGTTAAGTCCAAGTGAACATTTGTGCAAATTTATAGAACTCCATCAAAGTATTCATGAGATATCACATTCATGAGAATGGGATGGATGGACTGATGGCTGGATGGGCAAGTGGACAGACGGACAACCCAAAAATATAATGCCTTCGGCCATGGCTATCACTGGTGCAGAGGCATAAAAAGTTTTAAGCAGAACCTCTACCAAGGCCAGAAACAACATTCCCAGTTAGATTAAGGGTGAGAGGTAAAGATTCTCTTTGCCTGGGGCTCCCACATCAGTATATTCACAATAAATCCACCCCTGAGAAACACACTCTTCGTGGCTACTCACTAGGGCTGTCAAAAAAAATTTGAAGTTCGAAATATATTCGAATATATATATTTTTTTATAAGTTCGAACCTAAATTTGATAATTCGAATATCATTAATAATTAATTAATACTATTAATAATGTTGTATATCACGGCGAATCATGCTCATACATGTTTATTTATGTTCATAACGTTCATTTCCAGCCCCTATAGTAGGCCTACGTCAATCAAGCGCGCCAACTTTGGGGGATCAAACCAAAAACATTCATTATTATATATTGATAGGAAAGGTGAAAATGGCGACAGTTGAGGGGGAGGAGTTGGTCCCATTAGAGCAGCAGAAGTTCTGTGTGGGATTTCTTTGGATTCGTGGATAAAAGCCATGTTAAATGCAAGCTTTGCAAAGCACCCTCACTTTCACAAACTAGTACATCTGTGTGATGACGAGAAGCAGATTGTCTACAGTAACGTTTGGGCGGAGATGGCTCGCGCACAAGCTGGGCCAGAGAGGGACGCAGAGACGGAGGGAGAGGCGCCGACGGAGGAGCCTGCTGCGCCAACACCACCCACTGCGCTGTCCGCGATGTGTGACCTGTTCGGGGAGACACACAGAGAGAGTGTTGCACCTGCTGCCTCCCTGCCTACCCTTTTTGGCCTTGGTTACCCTTGTAACAAAGTTCACCAATGTCCTCTATTAGAGCGAGTATCACGTTCATATTGCACCAGCAATAAGCAGCTTTTTTTTGTGTGTGTTTTTTTGTAAAAAAAATATTATTCGAACTCTACTAAATTAATTCGAAATATTCGAACTCAATTTCATGGCGTTTTTGACAGCCCTACTACTCACAGTCAGAAACACTAGTGAAATACTTTATTGATTTATTAATTTGCAAACAGGTGTATTAGTCACTTGCTTTGACAAGTACTCCGATTACAAAGTAGAACATGGATTTAAGTAGGGGAGTTATTTTACTGGTAGTAACGCTATTAGCGTTGTAATTTAGTTTGGTAAAGAAAAATACACCCAATGCGTGGCTTCTCACAGTAAACCCCCCCCCCCCCCCCTCCCAAAAAAAAAAAAAAAAGTTTGACACTGCAGAGCCCTGAGGCCCTGCGTCCACTGCTGCCCAGAGCCACAGAGCTTATGATTATTCAAAGTTTATTAAGCGTGCTGTGTGTCCAAATTGCACCAAATTTGACACTGCACATCCTTGGATCTCCCGCAATACACCCTGCAAATGTGAAGTAAATTGGATAAATGGTTCTAAAGATTTGCAAAGGACATACATGTACATACAGGCAGAGAAAAAGTTTTAAAAGGCCCTTTTTAAACATTAGGTTTTTCTCAAAAGAGAGCATGACGTGATTTACTATGCAAATACGCAGACTGTAGTGGAAATGATACTACCAGCTTTGTCATAAGGAGTTAAAATAACACAGCAATAATAAAACTTACCTGACACACTGCCCCAGAAATCATCCAAAAACACAATCTGGTCATGAAATGTGCTTTACAACAGAAGCTTAACTGAATTCCATATTTGATTTTTTTTCCCCCTGCTAAAGTCAGTCACAAATGGTATGACCTTACCTTCCTTTCCCAAACCAGTTACCAATGCAGGTCACTACACTGGGCCAGCCAGTGGTTTGGACCAAGCCATTGGCCACCTGGAATCACAAGATGATGAATGAGGACAGTATTCATTTTACAGAAAGGTACTGGAAATACAGCTACACATATTATTTGTGTGACCATGTGTAATTGCATGGATACATAAACCTGTGATTATGTAGTGTATGTGTATGCGTGTGTGTGTGTGTGTGTGTGTGTGTGTGTGTGTGTGTGTGTGTGTGTGTGTGTGTGTGTGTGTGTCTCCGTGTCTGTGAACATTCATTTGTAATTTGGAATGGCAGAACAGGTTATTCATTTATCTTTTTCTGTGGCAATACATACAGAAGCTTCCTTGTGCAGGATATTTTTACTACCAGCTTCAGCCATATCTAGCTAACCTGTGCCCCATGCACAGAGCTGAGGAGAATTCCCCTTCCAGCAAATGCATCTGTGTGTATCGTTGTCACATGTCTATTGTGTATGTGCCTGCTGGCTCTATTTTCATGACAGTGCTATGGGTAGCGCAAGCATTGCACGTTGGCGCAATAACCCTCAGGGTCTCTGCTTCAACGTTGTGTTTTTGTGATTTACTAATGTGCTGTGATGTGTCTCACCTGGACAAATATATAGAAGCCCAGGTTGTGGATGTTGTAGACATAACCCAGTCCAAATAGGCAGGTGAACAGGCCACTGGTCAGCATGCCCACTGTTAGATATAGTCGGATAGGCAGGCGCTCCCCGATAATGCCACTGTATGGGTGCACAGTGTTGACATCATATTAACCACAAAAACTTACTCTGATCAATAAGGTTGTTCAGTGCCTCCCTGCATGTAAGCTTTGTTTCAGAATCATCACAGAGGAGCTGATGTTTCAGTTCTGTCTGTTTGTCTGTCTGTCTGTTAAGTAGCAAGTAAGCTAAAAAAACAGTGAGAAATAACTAACCAAAGGTGATTAGTTTACAGTGATGATCCAGGTCCAGAAACTTTAAAAGAAATTACTTACATTGACAGATCACGGTATTATAAATGTATATTTCTGCTATCTACCCCTCAACAACCTCACTTATCTGAGTGACATTTTTGCTACATAGCTGTGTAACGCAGTATCTAATTCAATACATTTTAAAGTTAAAATGAAGTATAGAAGCAGCCTGTGCAGTCTTGGTAAAGATAACAGAAAAAAAGATGACATTACATATGATTTGTTGAAAGGTTAGAGAAGCAAGAAAAAGAAGTGCAATTGTGATGAATACTTGCAGATTTCCAAAACACAGACAAAAGTTACAGTAGCATCTTCTCTTTGAGCTCCTCTTGTCAAACAGTGGCAGCCATGGTTAGAGATGCAGTTTAGTAGTGTGAGGCTTAGCTGTCATGGGGGAGGCTTAGCTCTCATGGCAGTGCTTGCTTGGTGAACGCAACTCTCGTGGGACGGTGCATGAGTCAACATGGCAGCCCCCAACTGCTAGATTCCAGACCCAAACACCATATCTCATCAGACATAAAATTTTTCTTTTTTTCCTACCGGACTTTACCGACCTGGAGCACCTAGAAGAATACACTGACACATGTTTCAACTGATTCTGCATCATGAATAAGGACAAAACAGACAACGATAAAAAGGGGAAATCCAACTCCAATCCGAATGCCAAACGAGTCCGTCCAGAGTCACTCTCCAGCCCGGATACATCACCATCCTCACCGCCCAAACCACTGTGCAGCACAGAGGTAAGCAACATTCTAATCTCCACTGAAAATAAACTCACAGGACTTGATGGCAGAATTGCGTTGATTGAGGTTTTGCACAGGGAATTCCAGGCACTCCGCCACAGCCTGGAATTCAGCCAAGACCAGATCGAAACACTTGTCAAAGAAAATAACTCACTAAAACAGTTCGTTAAAACACTTACCACTCAGCTCACCTCCATCACAGCCAAAAACAAAACCATGAAAGAGAACATTCTGGACTTGCAAACACGCAGCATGAGGGACAAGTTGGTTTTCACTGGCATCTTGGAACAAACCCCAGACGACCCTGAAAAATCTGTTAAGGAATTCATGATCACACAGCTTAAACTACCCACAGAAACAGTCAACATCACTTTTCACCGTGTGCACCGTATGGGATCAAAGAACATCAACAACAGACCACTACCAATCGTCGCAAAATTTGAGCACTATAAACAAAAAGAACTAGTTCAATGACAAGGCAGACAGCTAAAAGGAACAAACTATGGAGTCAATGACCAATACCCCTGGGACATTTTACAACGAAGCAAACTACTATTACCAATCCAGAAACAACTGATGAAAGAAGGCAAAAGAGCAGTTATCTCAGTGGACGGTTATACCGTGATAAGGACATAACCCTCTGGCTCTTCTAGACCCCGACCCCCTTCTCTCTCCAACAGATGCATTGACATGAGCAGGGCTAAATTAAAATCATCACATTTCAACCACTTGTTTTCTGCTAATTACAACACAAAACAAAGAGCCATTAAACAATTACAGATCCTGAAGGGTGTTTTATCATCATTAACATATCAATCAACAATAACCCACTAACAATCGGCAATGTGTACGGCCCAAACATAGATGAGCCATCCTTCTTCCGTAATTTTTTTCTCTCTATTTCAAACATCTCCAATTGTCCAGTCATAATAGGAGGCCACTTTAACAAAGATATTGACCCATCACTAGACAGATCTAACATTGCAAACAATAAGCGTACTTGACAATTCACAGAAACAATAAAACAGTTCATGAGTGATTTTGGTCTTGGCGGTAGTTGGAGACTGCAACACCTGAGACTGCTTAAGAATTCTCGCTCTACTCACCAGTTCACCATTCATATTCTCACATTAATTTTTTCCTCACCAGCAACTCAATTATATCTAATATCTCCGAGTCAAAGATTCACCCCATCATTATAAGCGATCATGCCCCTGTTAAATTTACTTGGAATAGAATCAGTCCACATAAACCGATCACCAGATAGCGCTTTACCCCGCTCTCCTTAAAGACCCTGAATTCTACAGTTATATTAAAAGAGAGTGGGCATTCTTCCTGGAAATGGATGATAATAATAATAATATATTTGTTTAAGAAGGGACAGTGTACATCAATGAACATTCCCTTTAAAGAAACAAAAAGAAAATGTAGATGCACCCAATTGCAGCCAAGGGCTGATTTACATTGGTAGTCCCCCTGCCAGATGTTTGTCAGCATAGTTCCTAAAGAAATAATAAAGAATCAATACAGTACACATAAAATATGCATTTACAAAATATAAAATACATTAAGACACATAACGATGTTATTGTCACAGTATAAAGTCGCCCAGCAACACAAATAGTAACATTTCACACATCGTGTTGCCTCCAGTGCCTTAAGTATGTGTAAACTTTACGCCCTGTTTCTGGATGCAACCAAGTAATAATCAGACGGGGGGGGGGGGGAGGGGCTGTATGGGGTGTGTGGATAGAGTGTGAGCCTGTAGCAATGCAGAACATAATTCTTGTTGTAGTTGTGATCAATTGTGGTGGATAACAGTAGTAGATGTAAGGACAGTGGGGGTTAAAGTGCTAGAATAACGGAGAACAATAGAAGTTAAAGTGCTGTAGAGCTGGTTTCCAAGTGCTGTCAGTTACATTGCAGAGTACATGGTAAACAAGTAAACCCGAAACAAAAAAGAGATAAATAAATAGGAGAGCGGAGAGAAAAAAAAAAAAAAAAGAAAAAGAAAAAAAAAGAAAATAATAATAAAAAAAACCAATAATAAATACATTTAAATAATAAGTGAGTACATAAAGAAAGAAAGAAAGAAATCCATAATAAGCACCCAGGGGAAAAGGGACTGTTTGGGGTGTGTAGGTGGAGTGTGAAGCTGCAGCAATGCAAAGTCCAGATCATAGTTATTGTTGTAGTTGTGAGTAATTGATTGTAGGAGTCAGTTATATAGTGAGGTGCATGGTAACTACACACAAAAAGAAAGAAGAAGGGAACCATAAATAAAAAAACAAAGAGTCACTCACAAAAAAGAAAAAAAGAAAAAAAACATATAATGTACATTAGTTCATTAATTGTGGTTACAGGTTTGTGTACTTTTTAGCCACTTCTTTAGATTTATACCCAAAGTCATCTCCAGCCAAACAAAGGAAACCCAGAAAGAAAACATAAATTTCAACTAAATGAAATTATGAGTAAGCAAACTCAATTTTTTTTATACACAGACTTCGACAAGAACATTTCCACCATAGCAATAAATCAGGCAAATACTTGGCAAATCAAATTAAATGAATCAAAGAAAAAACAACAATCTCAGTTATTAAGGACTCAGCAGGGGAGCCAACACATTTACCAGAAGAAATAAATAAATATTCCAAAGTTTTTACTGTAACTTAAACTCATCAGAAAAAGATCCAAATGAAGAAGATATCCACTCATTTCTCAAGAGTATCGACTTACTGCAATTTAGTGAAGACCAAAAAAAACCCATACTTGACTCACCAATAATTCAAGACGAACTTTCCACACCTCACCTTCAGCCACTGTCATCACCAATGGACTAACAAAACAAAACTACACACTGCACAGGGGGACTAGGCAGGAATGCCCACACTCTCTCGCTCCCTATTCACCATTTTCATTGAACCATTAGCAGCTGCCATTTGTCAGAGTGCCTTTATAAAAGGAATCCAAACACATAACACACATCATAAGATCAGTCTTTATGCATCACTTCAAGAAACAATAAATCTCATTGAATCATTCTCCAAAATCTCAGAATATTCAGTTAATTGGAATAAATCATCCATCCTTCCCCTACATAGCAATAGCTGGGATGTGGCAGCCCATACACCACCAATTCCTAATTCCAACTATCTATTCTTAATGATCCCAACTCAACCCACACTTAACTGGTTTAAATCTCTAGATTCAATCATCCCCAGATTCTACTGGAAAAACAAAACACTGAGAATTAAATTAACCACCCTACAAAAATCAAAAACACAAGGTGGACTGGAAGCTCCACATTTTTACCACTACTCTCTGGTTAACCAGCTTCAATACATATTCAAATGCATTCACCCTAACCCATGTGAAAGCATATGGCTAGATATCGAACAAACACTTAGCAAAGACATCTCAATTTCAGACCTACCATTTCTCAGTCAGACAATCAAACGTTAACAATAGCAGCAATTCTGACAGCCTGGTGGAAATTTCACCAAATCACAAACACCCCCCTTACACCATCCAAATATACTCCCATCTGGAATAACCCCGATTTTGTAATTTACAAAAAACCACTCAACTTTCGCACATGGATTGATAAAGGTACCACACATCTTTACCACATCTTTCACAACAACTCCCTGGTTTCATTTTCACACTTGGTCCAGAGGTACGGCATCAGGAGTGAACATTTTTTGGAATATCTGCAACTCAAGTCAGCCATCCAAACAAAACTTAACACTATGATCACTAACCTAGATCTCCCTCCTTCATCCTAAGAACTAACTAACATCTCTTCCTCAAAAAAACTCATCTCTAAAATACATAGAATAATTTCACAATTGGACAAAACACTAACCATACCAGCAGTAAAATGGGAATTAGATCTATCCATCACTCCATATGCCGACTTGTGGACCCATATCTGCAAAATCATCTACTTCATGACTAAAAATGCCAACCTACAACTTATACAATATAAGATACTCCACAGAACTCACTACACTGGGCAAAAAAAATTTAAAATGGGATTTGGATGAGAAACCTGTTCACACTGCACACAAAACATCCTTGATAGCTATGTTCATGCCACCTGGCACTGCACTCCAGTTAAATAATTCCGGAAAGCCACCACCAAGTCATTATCCCTATTCCTGGGCTGCCATGTCCCTGTATCCCCCTCTCTGTGCTTACTTGGAGACATTTCAACAACCATATCATATAACCATATTGCAGCGGTGCCTGGATAGTGTGACGTGTGTGGTTGTGCTGCTGCCGTGGTTCTGCCTGATGGCTCCTGCTGCTGCTGTTATCATTAGTCATACTTCTACTGTTATTACCTCCGCCAAGGTGGTTATGTTTTCGCCGGCGTTGGTCTGTTTGTCTGCAAAATAACTCGAAAAGTTCTGAACGGATTTTAATGAAATTTTCAGGAAAGGTTGATAATGGGACAAGGAACAGATGATAAAATTTTGGTGGTGATCGGTTGAAGCGAAGTGGACAAAATAATAAAATGGCGGGAAATCCGAGCTGCTTGGCGGAGGTCTGCGCTCTCCGAGTGCTCTAATTATACACATATGATTATTGTCACATATGTATACTATCAGATATTAATATATACTTTCAACATATTGTACCACAATAGCCGTAATTATTATTATATTATTACTTTAATTAATGTTGTTGTAAGCTATTATCATTACCGTCTGTCCTGCATCTCCCTCTGTCTCTGTCTCTCTTTCTGTCTCATTGTGTCATACGGATTACTGTTAATTTATCATGTTGATCTGTTCTGTACGATATCTTTTGCACATCTGTCCGTCCTGGAAGAGGGATCCTTCCTCAGTTGCTCTTCCTGAGGTTTCTACCATTTTTTTCCCCCGTTTTTTTTGGGGAGTTTTTCCTTATCCACTGCAAGGGTGCCAAGGACAGAGGGATGTCATATGCTGTAAAGCCCTCTGAGGCAAATTGTGATTTGTGATATTGGGCTTTATGAATAAAATTGATTCATGATTGATTGAACCAACCTGAATAATGAACTTATATAAATTAAATAAACTACTTCTTGCAGGGGCGCCCAGACACAGGCAAACCAGGCAATTGCTTGGGGCCCCCAAACTCGAAAAAGGTTTCCGATGGCCACTCATATTAGGCACATTTGCAATGACCTTCGGTCCCGTTTATACAACAACGATTTCAACTGAAAACGGTAAACTTTAGTTACGTTTTGGCTGATCGTTCACATAACAGTGGCGTTTTAGGTGCCTGAAAACACAACGATATGAAAACGGGTTCCAGAGTGCAACTTTTTGGAAACGGCAGCGTCTCTGTTGTCATGTAAACTTGCAATATGCAGTTCCTCTGAAAAACGGAGACTTTTCGCACATGCGCATTACGGTTACAGTCACTAGGCATGCGCAAGAAAGTCGACCGTCACAACAACAATGCTGAGCTCTGTTTGTGCTGCTCACCCTGTTGATTTGAAGTGAAGTGTAGATCTGTTACTGTAGCAACTCCACCTCATCGTCCATCCAGACAAAGTTATCTGTGCATGCTTTCCCCAGTGTGTCTTCTTTGTTTTGGTTTGTAATCACCGCGTTGTAGAGGAAGGCGCTTCAGCGCAGGCGCATGGCGTCATGCCGTGGTGTTGCTTTGCAAATTTACACTGCCACCCATTGGCCTGGCGTGCATACTACAGCGTTTCCAGCAGATTTTGCAGCTCCATGTGAACGGGGGTCGTTTCAATAACGTCGTCATATAATCACAGAAGTTTTTTAAAAACGCAAAGGACAGACTTTTCTGTTTTTAGAGAAACCGTTGTCTATACAGGGCCGAAGTGCAACTGTCTGCACCACTGCCGCTGCGCTGCTCCCAACCCCCCTAGTGGGGCCTCTTCTAGCTGACTCCAACGGCCACTCATACAAGCACATTTTGCGATGACAACCATCTTAAACCTCCCAGTGCAACGGCACCTCCACTGCCTCTGAAACCCCCTTAATAGGGGCCCCACCCGTTCTACTGCAGCCAAGGCTGGAAAGCAGCACTTCTAAAGTTTTTTTTTTAGCGCTTCTAAAAAGTACAAAATAAACAAGATGTGCAGAATAAAAAAGTACAAAATAAACAAGATACATAGTGCAGCAGAATAAAAAAAAAGTATAAAATAAACAGTGCAGCAGAATAAAAAAGTATAAAATAAACAAGATACAGTGCAGCAGGATAAAAAAGAACAAAATAAACAAGAGTGCAGAATAAAAAGTACCAAATAAACAAGATACAGAGTGCAGAATAAAAAGTACAAAATAAACAAGATACAGAAAGCAGCACAATAAAAAAAGTAAGATACAGAAGATACAGAGGCACCCGCCCTGTCCCGGTTGGTTGGGATGGACTGATCTGGGGTGCTGTAACTGGTATCTCTGGAGTAGGCGGCATGGGGGGCAGGGCTGGGTCATTGTGTTCCTCAATTCAGCAAAGATACAATGAAGTTTTACTGCTGACTCCCTTTAAAACAGGCCTCCTCCCCAAGGTCTGGGGGCAGTTTAGGAAGGCATCATACCCAAATGGGCAAGCCCCCTCCTCTAAAGGTCTGAGGGTGACCCAAATTGGGACCAGTAAAATACAACAAATAAAAACAAAAGAATAAACAAAACAAAAATGACAACAAACAAATATGGTACCAGGAAGGAAATGATATTCACAGTAATAATATTTGAAGGTAGTAATAAATAACAAACAAAACACATGACCTAGCGTGTCTGCCCTGCCAGCCCACTCTAGTGCCCCGTTCCCGTTCCGCTCCGCTCCCGGTGGCAGGGGCGGATGTGCTGCTGTCACCCTCCTTGAGCATTATAGGTATATAGGTAGTACTATCAGCAGAAGTGCTATTCTGCCAGTTAACCCTTTTCTTTTTTCCTCTTTTGTTTGTTTTGTTTTGTTTTGTTTGTATATAGTTATTTACTGTTCGCCCCTTTCTCCCTGTCTTTCTTCCTTACGCACCTTTATACACTGCACCAGCATTCTCACACACACGCACACTGGATAATTGGTCTGGATAAAAGCAAGGATAGTAAAACTGAGGATAAGTACTGTGATTGACACCAGCGCCACACTGAGGCATGTAGACGATAGGGTTGTCACCCGTCTCGTATAGTATGGGATAGTCCCAAGTTGAAAAATAAAATGTATACTGTCCCTTACTGATTCAATATGGGACACAGTTCGACCCGTATTTCTGTGCACACAATACTCTACTGCATAAACTATGTTTTCACCTGCTATGAATGACATGAGAAATATTAAACCAAAAGACTTTCACGAGACATAGCGGAGAAATATTAAATCAGAATTTGTGGGGGACAATGTCACATAATGGCAGGTCTGTCACTCAGTGTCATCGTTGCCATGGTTACAAAGACTCAGGACCACTGTTAGCCACTCACTGCCCGCTGGCTGCTTCATTAAAGGGATAGTGCACCCAAAAATGAAAATTCAGCCATTATCTACTCACCCATATGCCGAGGGAGGCTCTGGTGAAGTTTTAGAGTCCTCACAACACTTACGGAGATCCGAGGGGGAAGTGGGTAGCACCACAGCTGCACACCTAATGGCTGACGGCAACCCAGATTAAAACGTCCAAGAACACAGAATTGAAACCACAAAATATCTCCATACTGCTCGTCCGTAGATCCAAGTGTCCTGAAGCCCCGACATAAAAAGTTGTTTGGAAAAACGTCATTTAAACTCTGTTTTTAGCCTCATTGTAGGCTGTAGCTCTAACTGCCTCTGTGTACACTGCGCTGGCGTGTGTGCGCTTGCACGAGACCGCGAGACATGGGCACCGCCTTCATGTGTGTTCACGTGCTTTCGCTGGTCTCGCGCGCACACGTGAGCATGGTCCACAGAGAGGCAGTTAGAGCTTCAGGCTACAATGAGGCTAAAAACAGAGTTCAAATGACATTTTTCCAAACAACTTTATATTTCGGGGCTTCAGGACACTTGGATCACTACGGACGAGTAGTATGGAGATATTTTGTGGTTTCAATTCTGTGTTCTTGGACATTTCAATCTGGGTCGCCGTCAGCCATTAGGTGTGTAGTTGTGCTGCTACCCACTCCCCCGACGGATCTCCGTAAGTGTTGTGAGGACTCTAAAACTTCACCAGAGCCTCCCTCGGCATATGGGTGAGTAGATAATGGCTGAATTTTCATTTTTGGGCGCACTATCCCTTTAAGTTATATGAAGGTCCCTTTACGCCCGGATGTTATACTTATGGAGCATATGGATTTATAAATCCTCATGTGCACTTATATTTCAGTCATTGTGGAGCTGGGTGCACATGCACATGCAATTAATTTGTCACGTAGTAATTGAATTATTCGAGTAACCCGAGGAATCGTTTCAGCCCTAGACTTTACCACAACAGAGTAGAAAGGGAAAAGGGATGGGGTGAAACAGCAGAGGCACTTTATCAACCCGGTAAGTAGTGCCATTAGCATCAAGCTAGCAAAGAAAACATTCTTTGCTAGCTTTCATAAAGAAGGATATAAAGTAATAAAATAAAAAAATTGTTGTGGGGCTTTTACTTACCACAACTGCAGAGGCTACCAGCTTCATTTGAAATAGACATTATAAACAGTCCGTCATTTATTATTCCATGTTTTTATATTTTTACTTTTTATCTGCTCCCGTTTGCTTTGATAAAGTTAATGCATTGCGCTGTCATTTCAATTTCAACACATCCTGTATCTGTATAAAATTAAAAGCTCCTTATAAATTTGATTGAGAGGACCTCTTCATTTTCTAAAAAGGCTTTTATTGTGAAACATTTGCAGGAACTTGTTGCGGAGGATTGAGTGACTTGCATGTATGCATGCGGTACATCAAATGTAGCTACTGCCATCTGGTGGTGCTTTTTACGTTACTACAACAACATTTCAGCTGGCACATGAACAGACGGTGACTGAAATATTAGTAATGATAATAAAAAATAGGACAAGAATAACCTGATGGCATCACACGTTGTGAAAGACGAACGGGGATGATTGAAATGGACCACTGTGTAGTCTGTCATGTCTGTTGGCCAAGTCACGGCAAGATTTTGTGACTCCACAATCGCAACTTCAACATAGTGACCGTCAGAACAGACAAGAATGTTGTGTAGTGTGAACCAGGCATAAGTCTCTCCCTGTCCAAAAAATGCCATAACTAAATTATCATTAAGGTTATGAAAATAATTTCGGGCAATATTCTCTTTTCTTGTTCCCCTAGCACAGGTTTGTGATTTTTTTTTTTTTTTAGAAATGCTTACCCTAGTTTTCCTAATTTAGCAGTGGCTACTAGTGTTGACCCCTTTGTGACCTCACAACTTACTATGAAGGTATATCTCTGCTTCGTATAGTCTCATCCACTCACTAAACCATATGTCACTGCACACTATTAAAACTCTGTGGGGAGGATGATGTACATTTTTTTTAAATTGAAGGTAATGAATGGGTTAAGTGTTTGCGGCGGGCTCACTGCACAGGTTGCGATAATGTAAGGTTCTTCACCACTATCATTTAACTACAAGGTCAGATTATCAATAAAATATGAGGATGTTGATCCTGTCTACCACCGATGTCGTCAGCCTCCGGCTACCTGTACACACGTTATTATGAACACACTCCTCTCTGCATAACGTTTATTTGGAAATATTAAGTAGAATCTCACAAGTTATCTCTGTCTCTGTCAAACCACCTGTAATCACTGTCTTATTCAGAGTCATCTTCATACCAGCAATTTCAGATGATGTGGAGGATTTGAAGCTCATCACTCTTAGATTAGAGATCTCTTCTACTTTGTTAATATGGAAAAAAAATAGATGTACACTGTAAGGATCATGCGCTGGTTTAAGAAGACATGGCAACTATTTTCTTTCATATGCTGATAACCTGACGTTTACTTCCATGCCTGACTGACAAACTCTTAGATAATTTTTAATGTCCCTAACCAAATCAATTGAAATGATTTGCTTTGTGATGTTTCATACTCCTCATATACTCAAGTGTATGTAGACACACACTTAAATGTTTAACTTTTATGGTTGTCATATAACTATGTCATTTCTTAGTTCTCCTGTTTGTTTTACTTTCTTGTAAAGCCTTATTTAAAACTAGATATACTACATTACTGTTATCTGTCTGGAAACCCAATAAATACAGTTTGGGGGGTAGGGAGTCCATTATCAATTACAGGACTGTACAGCAACCAGATCCAAAACAATAATAATGCAAAAAAAATACAAGTCAAATTGTTAATTAGGTTTTAATTGCCAGGTTTTAATGTAGGGCACCGCTGGTATCAAAAATCATGTGATCTGTATCTGGAAAGGTTATCTGGATAATAGCAACCTAGTCATCACTTTTTGCTTAATAAGACTTGCTCGTGACTACTGGTACATGTAGTTTTTGCTAGACTTGCTGAAGCTAACAGAAAGAAGCAGAAAGAGTTTTTTTCCTTCAGACTGCATATACAGATGACTGAGATCCAATCACAATGCTTGACCACCTCTAAATGTGGTCTGGCTGCTCTGACAGCATTAGAATTGCGTTCTGCATTAATCTACAAGTGGTTTTCCTTATAAATAATGTATCCATATACAGGCTGCATTTTGGTGTTTTTTTTCATGAAGCTATATAAGGGTGTTGAATGCCTGTCCCTCATAATATGTGAATCTGTTGACAGATTTCTCTGATTTTCACCACCACAACAGTTAACAAAATGAATCATCTTTATTTTTTGTTCTTAAATGTTTTTATATTCTTTTCTTACATTTACAAACTTTGGTAAATTTACTCTTCACCTATTCACCTCTGCTATGGATCAAACTGCCCTCCTCTTCTTGCCAACTTACCTGAGGTACATTCCCACTGCATAGGCACAGAGGAAGGAGTAGTCCATGGCTCCCAGCAGCTGCCTGTAGTTCCTTTTATCTGACAATATAAAGAAAAGATGTAGTGTTCAGGACAGCACATCAGATGTAGTTCATCCTCAGCTGTGTTTATTGGTCTTTATGTGGTCAGGTTGTTCCTGAAAAAAGCTGCAAAAAACAAGTCATAAAAGGCAAACACAAACCAAAAGGTTTCCAGCTACAGTCCATGTCTGTGTGAAGAGATGGCAGGAAGGGCTGCTGGCTGCTACTGCTGCTGCTGGAGGCAATGGTGGCTAGGTCACTGACAGATGAACAGTTCTTATGGAGCTCGCTCTGTCAATACAAAACAATGAGGGCACCATGTTTAGCTGGCAGAAAACGATGTGTAACAGGCACACAATATGACCTGAAAAATATGTGCCTGAGATGTTAATATTCCATCTAAACCTGTGTTCTTAATCCATACAAGGTTTATTTCTTAGGGGATATCAAAAGAATGGGGAAGATCATTCGAATGACATACTCACTAATTTGACACCACTGGGCTGAACAGATGGCCAACTGGCTCTTTCTTAATACCTGTTCTATCATATGATAACATCAGGATATATTTATGTCTGACAATGTCTGAGAGAAGTGACCTCTGTACTGTTTTCTATAATGTCTGATTGTTCTGTGGAGAGGACTGCTGGGCTCTAGAACTTGGACTTGCATCTATAAACAGTAAAGTTAAGAAAACAGCTTGGTCTATAACATAACAGAAAACGAGAAAAAATGCCTTGCAATTGTATGCAAACCCGTCAGTTGGAGTTACAGTTTACATCCATGTCTGTTAAAACACGGATGCTTCACTAACATCTTCCCACTAGCAGAACAGTAGATCTATACAGCATTGTGTCAAGATTAGAGTCACCAATTCAGTAACTGACCAAAAGTCTCCCCTTCTGTTCCTGAGTTATGATGCTGAGTAATGGACAGAAAAGTGTTTTATGCAGAACATTATGATGTCACAGTGAAGCTGAACTTTGACCTTTCGTAAAAGGTCATCCCTTCATCATATCTTATTAGAAATTTGTGTGAAGTTTTGTCATAATAAGCATATGAATTCTTGAATTAGATCCAAAAACATATTTTGTGAGGTCACAGTGACCTTGACCATTGACCTCTGACCCCCACATTCTAATCTGTTCATTCTTGAGTCCAAGTGGATGTTTGTGTCAAACTTGAGGAGATTCCCTCAAGGCCTTCTTATATCGCATAAATTTTAATTAATTTATTGTTTTTAAATTTTATATACTTTATTAATCCCCGAGGGGAAATTCAATTTTTCACTCTGTTGTCAATTACACACAGGTCCGAACACACACATACACAAACTGGACCTATACATGCACTAAGTGGAGAGATGTCAGAGTGGGCTGCCCATGACAGGCGCTCCGAGCGGTTGGGGGGGTTCGGTGCCTTGCTCCATATTTTGGTCTGGACGGGGACTTGATCAGGCGACCCTCCGGTTCCCAACCCAAGTCCCTATGGACTGAGCTACTGCCGCCCCCTAAACAAAATGAGACCGATGCAAGGTCACAATGACCTTGACCTTTGACCACCAAATTCTTATCAGTTCTTCCTTGAGTCCAAGTAGATTTTTGTGCGAAATTTGAAAAGAAATCCTCCAGGTGTTCTTGAGATATCACTTTCACGAGAATGTGACATGCAAGATCACGTTAAATAACGTGACTTAATTTACATTAAATCACCTCATGGGGCACCATTCTCGAAAACGGAAAAATTATTTAATGATATCAGTCTCATAAAATACACTTAACTATCAATTTGGAACTCTGATTAATAGCTAAATCAATAACTATAGCCAAAGTTACCATATTAACAGTAAAAGTTGAAGGATTTCAGAGTTCTTGACACAGCAGCGGTTGACTATTCATTCACTTTTGTGCAGTATTAAACAGCAGGTACGATTCCAAAAGTATTTATTCACAATAGAGCAAAGCAAAACAAAACACACACATTTTAATCAGCTAACTATATACAAGCATGGGTGATAATATGTGTGTGTGTGTGTGTGTGTGTGTACGTATGCCAAAGACAGTGACAAAAAGGTGGGTGTGCGAAACAAAGGGCCGTCTGGCCTACAAAACAAAATGACTGGCAAGAGAAAACTACAAGATGGCAGAATCAAAGATGGCCGAATCAAAGATGGCATCTTTCTGGTTTTGCCTGACCGTGTGGTCATTCAGGACAAAGACAAGGATTCAAGGATCTTTTATTGTCATTCACATTACATTTACATGCAGTGGAACGAAATTTCGATTCTCAGGTCCCGGTAGAGCCCATGTAAACAATTCAAATATATACAATAAATATAAAAATATGAAGAAAATATAAAAAGATAAGTAAGAAATATAAAAATATAAGTAAGAAGGCAAATAAAAAAGGTAATAAGGGCACATAACGTGACAATGATTTGAGTTGGAGATAAGGAGATGAAACGAGAACTCTGAATCTCCTCTTTGAGTGTAGCTATTAGGGCTGGGCGGTATTGCTTTTGTGATTACCGTCATACTCCGGCTACGGCAGCAGAACGGCTGGCCTGCCTGCCTGCTTGCCTGCCTCATGCACCTCCCTCGCTACGTGATGGCGGTGGCCTGCCCGACCGCCCCAAACCCAGGCCCCCGCTGCCTTCACCTGTCTTAAACACTGAAAATAAAACAAGAATAAATAAAACAAAAGAGGGAGACATTTTTCTATTTAATTTTATCACAGAATTGCAGGCTTTAAACTCTGTGTGGGTGTGGACCCTGGCAGAGTCGTAGGGGTCACATGTGAGCTCTTAGTTTCAGAATCGTTAAGGTCACAATGTGAGTCGTTAGTCCTTTTGTTGTCCCTCTCCCCTCTCAGGGAGACTGAACACTGAACGTACAATAAATAAATAGAAGTCAAAGAGAGAGGAATCTTTCTATTTCTTTTTATATATCTATTTATTCATTCATTTATTTTTTATTTTTATTAGTTTTGTCTTCACTGAAAATAAAACATAAAAAAAATAAAAGTCAGAGAGAGAGAGAGAGAGAGAGAGAGAGAGAGAGAGAGATCTTTCTATTTCATTTTATTTATCCATCCATCCATCTATTTATTTTTTTAATTATTATTTTTCTCCCCCTCCACTCTCTGGAAGTGGCCGACCTCCCGTCGCCCTCTCCCGTGTTGAACACTGATAATAGGGGGCAAAAAATAAATCTTTCTATTTTATTTTTATTAATTTATTTTATTTTTGTGTATGCGATGTGTTGCAAAAGGGTCTGGGTTAGTACAGACAATGTCTAGTTGCATGCAAAACTCTGGGTAAAGCATTAGCAAACGAACATCACTTAGCTTTGGTGAGGCCAATTAACCTAACTGCAAACAATCACAACGGTACAGCATTAAATCACAGTCAACTATGCCCAGTTGTTACGTTACCAATCCTTGAATGTAGGTAAGAGTTGCTTTGTGGCATGCTGCTTTTGTTAGCTGGCAGTTGAAGGCCGGAAAGAACTGTGATTCCAGATGCAGTCTTTGCTGTGTACTTGGTTCCAAAGGTGCAGATCCAAGGAGTCCGGTCACTCAGTATCCTTGCAGAGTTAGAGGTCTGGTGCTAACTCGACTTGGTTCTCCTTGTTGTTGGAAAGTTAGTTGCAAACCTTTGTTTGGCACACTAACTTTTCTGGTCTTCGGGTTCTGTGTTCGCTGGGAGCAGGCCACATTGAGAGCACAGGTGCAACTCCTGCTGTGAGCATGCAGAGGTGAGAGAACATGAGAAAGGTGAAGCAGGTCCTCCTGCCTATGTCCTACCTCTGTCGAGGTCCAGGAGAAAAGAGCAAGGGAGTCAGCGTAAGGGCCCCCTTCAGAGGTTCAGTGTAAGAGAGTGATGGAGAGTTGAAGTTTCTCCTTAAGCTGGCTTGGTGACATCATAGGGTCACATGTCACTGTGACAGTAGTGCCCAGTCAAGTTTGAAAACTGTGTCCGTGGGCCAGACTCTCACTTAAGTGTGACCATGAGGCATCTTGTGGACATGAGTACCAAATGGCTGTCCTTTGTTTGATGAACAAAGAACATGCGGTCTCAGCCACCATTTCAGACGGCAAGACTCGGAGGGAAAGCCTTCACATGTCCCGTTCAGATCTGTACAAATGACAAATCATCTATGGTCCAGTGAATCCCAACACCTTGAAGTATGACTGCAGCATTAGGCAGACAGTGTGTGGATTAAATCAGTTGTTTTGCTCTTGGGGCCCGTCCCATTTCTACGCCTTAAATCTTACACTTGAAAGGAAGATCTTTCCCTAAGAAATGGGACACCACTTCATGCAAATGAGTGTGGCCGACGCGCAGGCATACGTCACGCGTAGTAGATGTGCAGGCATACGTCACGCATAGTAGCGACGCAAGATACCGGTAGTCATTCTGGTTTGAAAATGCCGGCTTCAGTGCTTGTGTTGTGGCGTGTGCTATGTTTATTCTTCTCCGTCTGATGAATCAACGGAGAAGAAATGCTGAAAACAGGAGGCGCCTACGACGTCTTCTAGTTCTGATCGATTTTGTTCAAGTCGATTTGTTTAAATATTTTGACACTGTGTTCAATCGAGTTGCTGATGAGTTTACGGGTGTGGGTATTGGGACAGGCCCTTGGTGTTATGTTGCAGGTTTCCACTTTCTTGCATCCATACACATTCTGCAGTGTACAATATTTGTATAGTATTGCTCATTGTGGCTTAGGGCAGACACACCTTCACCTCAACCTTGTCTAATGGAGCACACGCTATCTCATATAAGATAACTGATAGTACACTTTGCTGCTGTGAGCTGCTGTTGTACTGTCAGAATCATAGTCAACAGCGCTGATTGACCACAAAAGGCTAATTGCCTGTACAAAGCCAAAGCCCAGCTTCTAAATGATATTATTATCAATGGAAATAATAATTGAATTTAGACTTTTGTTTAAAACTGGACTTTATCATTGTCCTAAACACTCAGGGTGTTTTACTGTATGTGTAAATGCAGATGCACGTGAGCTCATGTATGTGTTCTAAAGAGTAAGTTGTAACAATGAACATAAGGTACCTTGACAATGCTGATGGGTTTCCTGGAGAGGTGGAAGCTGGTGTAAAGCAGAAAGGTGAGGATGAATGTGAGAGCTCTGTACCTGCAGAGAGGAAACACAAGAGCAGCACTGAGGTCTGACGGACCAGAGAACAAAATCAAACACCCCCTTGAAATGACACCTGCATGTTCAGTTTCAGCTTGATGTAAGAAGGAGAAAGGACACAGCTCACACTTATCTTTTTATATATCTTTTTTACGAGCTTCATTGCCAACAAGACATGCTTTAATTGCAGCACACATATTTGCAGATATCACTTCACAAAGATTACTCTTATCTCAAAAGTAGCAATCAACACAATCCACAGCAGTCAAAGAAAGCAGATGGTATTAAGAGATATTTGTGTAACATTAACAGATACTCAAATGTGTGTGGCTGTCATTTCGCATCTTCTGGTTCTATTATGTAAAAAGCAAATAAATAAAACATGTAATTCCAGCCAGAATGAGTGTGTTGCAACTGATGCGACCTTCCACATGTTCCTGACGGATTACAACATGTCAGACGACAGGGCAAAGTAGAGATGTGCCACATCATCTCGTTCATGATAATACTGGTATATAGTTTTAGTATCATAGGAAAAACTTATATTGTGATACGTGCGATATTTAGAATTGTTAAAATTGACGTCATACTGTTAGGCACGGCAACAACTAGCATGGCTGAAAGCAAAATTATTACCAACTCCATGGCTGTTCCAAAAACAGGTGCAGCTTCAGTGGTGTGGAATAAACTGTGGCGTCATTAGATCTTGGGCGTCCTGCATGTTTTATAACTGGCCCAGACTTCTCAGACTCTTTTAGCGAGTTACTGCTCAGACGGAACTCATTCAGCGGCTCGGCCGACAGCAGCACAGCGTCTCTCCCTCTCCTCTCTCACCATGCACACAAGGGAGTCGGTATCATTTTGTCATAAACCTCTAGTAGGATAAACCTACGTGTCACTCATGACTCACCAAAAAACTGCATATATGTGATTGTGCAATAGTTATAGCATAGCAGGCTGTCACAGGTTACAGCGTGATGATTAGGGGAGAAATGGCAAAGCATAAAAGTCCAGGTGGGGAAAAAAAACAACTCAATCATTTAGGATTTTGCTAAAGTAGATGGAAATCACCTGTTGGTTTATATAAACAGATCCCTGGATACATTTTTGCTGTATTTAAGAGCTATTTAAATGCGTAATTTGTGGTAGATTTTATTTTGTTGTACTTTTAATATTGTAAATAGAATCTGAATCTCACTCTGTGTTACTATTGTTGTTTACAAACTGAAGAAATGAGAGATCATTCTTGCTTATTTTTTACAGAATATTTGAAGGCAAACTATTAGGTTGACATGTAAAACTGTATCATTTGTTTTGTTGCAGTTATTTGTTCTTAAATTAATAATATATATTTTTTTTGTTGTACTAATTGGTCATATCGTCAAGACTATCATTATCGCGAAAAAACCCTGAAATATCTTGATATTATTTTAGGGCCATATCACCCATCCCTGGGGCAAAGTGTTGTGCTTTGCCCTAGACGTAAAGAATAAGCTGTTTGACACATGGCCGAGGTCTGAATGACATGTTAAATATGTGACGAGAGAATTATCTTGCAGACATGTTCACTGTTCAGAATGTCTGAAGCAGCTGAGTTACAAAGCTGTCCACGTTAAGCCATAGGGATAAAGAGTCGATACAGGTTTAGGAGGTCTACTGCTGAAGTCTGGAGCCACAGTAGCACCACCAGATTAATTTTATTTATAAAGCCCAATATCACAAATCACAATTTGCCTCAGAGGGCTTTACAGCATACAACATCCCTCTGTCCTTTGGACCTTCACAGCGGATAAGGAAAAAAAACCTAACAGAGCCTTTTGTATTTGTGACAAAGCCAAACACATTTTAACATTTATCACTTGTCAATGTTCTTATACAATTTATTTTATTCATACAGTACAGGATATCCTGTAACCTGAATGTGTACTTTTGCAACTCAAATTGGGTTTGTTTGCCATCGTGGGGTGTGTGTGTGTGTGTGTGCATGTGTGTATTCAGTGGTAATGATGTGCTGCACAGTAATCACCAGTTGGCTGGGAGGCAAACAGTTGAGCCTGAGCCAGAACTGCGCCTGTCATCTGTCTTGTAGTTCACACATTAGGCTGTTTTTCAGGCTGTGCAGCAAACACTGGAGATGGACCAAAGTGTAGTTTGAAAAGAGCAACTAGACACAGCAACAGCTGGATGGCATGCTGTGAGCCTGTTTCAGTGTGTGTCTATAGCAGGCTGACCACAAATAACAGCTAGACAGCTGGCAAGGCAGCGCTCTAACCCAGCTGTCAATGGTCTGATAAGACAGTTAAGTAAATGATGTACTATGGACATTAATGTCAGGACCAAAGAGAGTACAGTAGAATATATCTATACCATCATCATAAGGGTGAAAATTTGTCTTCAACTCATCAAACACAAAAAGCAAACATTGTTAATTAATGTATATCACTTAACAGATTATTTCTTTGGTCTTTAAAATGTTTGATAATTGTGAAAATGTCAATCAGATGAAATGAAATTCAGTTTACTATCATAGAGGAGGAAAGAAACCAAAAAATATTTACAGTTAAAAAGCTGGATTTAGAGAATTTTGACTTTTTTTCTTTAAAATTACTCAAACCAATCAATTAATTATCAAATTAGTTGACCATTAATTTAATAGTTGACAACTAATGGATTAAAGCTCTGAGACCTACCGGCCACCAGCAATCCCAGCCCACACTCCTTTCTTTAAGAGGCTGTAGTGGCCTGAGTTTTAAAGCTAGAGTGATGATACTGGTGTCATACAGGTGCAGCCAATTCAAATTTCCGTTTGGTCCGTGGTAGAGCCATGACCGATCCGTGACAGGTCCCTGTCGTCACCTGGCTGGGCTCGGAGCTCTAATGAGATCCCCCACGATGACGTAGAGAATACGGGGTCGACTGGATATGCCCCTAAGTTTAATTTGTAGAAACCAGTTGCATTGGTCTGTCTATACACCAGGAGGAGCAGTGAGTGTGGAAGCTGAAGCCGTTTACTGCGCCTGGGGTTTCCATCCACCTATTTTTATTCGCATTTTCAAAAATTGCGAAAAAAAACTTGGATGAAAACGCCAGAAATTCGAAAAAAGGCCGAAAATTCACACAAAAAAAATTACGCTTGGAGGGGGTGGATTTGTCAGCGTATCGTTAAAAAGGAAAATGCGACTTTTTGCTATGGAAACAGGTTTTGCGAATAAACGATGACGCACCGGTACACAGATCCTCAAATGTGGCCCTTAACATACGGAAATGTTTCAGCCAGAGTTCGTGAGTGAAATGCTGCTGGACAACTACTTCCCAAAAGTCCTTCACACGCCTACGTTCCCATACACACGGAGAACTACGCGGTGGTCTCCTTCCAGCTATTTGCGACAGTACTCTTAACATTAAACTTCTTCTTTGTCGTCTCTTCTTCAAGATGGTTAGGTTCGCTGTGAACGCTGACAAAATGCTAACCAGAGTTCTCCCAAGAGCCGACAGGTTTATCAGGAATCTGTCCATGGTCAGTTGTTGAGTATCAGTTGAGTGTGTTGTTGTTTACAGTGGGCATAAGACGCTCTCTTATGACGTCATCTCATGGCGCACTCTTCTTCTACGGGGGTGTTTTATTTTGTTCATTTTTCACAAGAAGTGCCACCTACTGTTCTTCCTTTTTTGTGATCAATTTTTTATTGTTTTTTTTTTCATTTTATAAAACAGATGTGGCACACATTGATTAAACCAAAATAACAACATAATAAACAGTAATAAACATTAAAAAAAAAGGTATGATCATATAGGAAGACTAGCTCTGCTTTAAGGCACAGCTAATGGGGATCCTTATAAATAAAAACAAAAATAAACAAAAAACAATAGCAAAAAGACAGTAACAATAGTAATAGGGAGTACCACATCCCCTACCCTAAACCCACCCACCCACAGGACCCAAAGAAGAACCAGAGTTGGCTACAATAATGATTTTAAAGTGGTGATGGCATCATCCCAACATAAAATGTTGTCGGGTTTGGCCAAATGCAAATTGGCTGCCCGACGTTCCATGATGGCTATAGCTATGAAGTCGAACAACCATTTCTTTAAAGATAACAAATGGGGAGGTTTCCATCTGCATGCTATCAGCCTTTTAGCAGCAGTAAGGCCAGCCAGCAAAAGGCGTTTAAGTTTAATAGGTAGATCCAAGTTGGAAGAGTCATTAAGTAATAAGATGGAAGGCAAATAAGGAATCTGCTTTGACAATATTATGGACAGCACACTACAAACTTTCTTCCAGAAATCCGCAACACCTGGGCACTCCCAAACCATGTGGGAAAAAGTGCCTAAGCTCTTTTGAGAACACAGGGTACAATTAGGAGAGGGCAAGGTTTTAAATTTGAACAAAATGTGTGGAGTGAACTAGAACCTGTGTATGAACTTGTAATGAATAATTCGGTGATTAGGGTTTCTGGAAGATAAAGACAAGTTTTGCCAGATCAAGTGCCAGTCCAGAATATTGTCATCAGATGGGACATCCTGCTTCCAAACTCTGTCAAGGGAAAGTGGCTTAATTGGTGCCTGTATCAAGATGGCATAAACCGCAGAAACCAAACCCTTACTCCCAGTCAGTGCCTTATGTAAAGGATGCAAACCTAATGTAACATCTCAGGGCACCCCATACATGCGCATAGCTGTGCGCAGCTGAAGATAAAAGAAGAAGGAGGAACCAGGTAAATTAAATAGATTCTGAATGTCTGTGAATGAGCGGAGACCTTCAGCCCCAAAGATATCAGCAAGTGTAAATATACCGTTATTTGCCCAGCTGGAAAAATAAATAGGATGCCCTCCCAGCTGGAGACGAGGGTTCAAGAATATGGGCGACTGAAGGTACCAATTGGGAGTCACATTGCAAAAATTTTCAACAGCGCTCCAGGTGGAGATAAGCGCTGCGATAATAGACCCAAATTTCAACTTAGATTGTTTAATAGATATATCTGAGTATATATCTAAAACGAACAAAAAATATCATTGACTTCCATTGGATCAGAGCATAATTTACCTGTGGAAGATTTGACTGAAGGTATGTTAGCCAATTGTCCATTGGTTTTGAGTTTCAAAGCCAGTAGATGACTTGGTTGGACACTATGCAAGTAATCAAGTTGCCTAGTCCTATGTATTAGAAAATCAGATTTGTTCCTCAATAATTGATTAAGGTCTTTTATTAGTAAGCCTCGCTCAAGGATAAGGTCAGGAGTAACATTCAGAGACATAGAACTCTCTAAAGTTGCAATTCTATTTTCTAGATCTAAAATATGTTGCAGTCTTGTTCTATTTAAATTAGAGGCAAATCCAATTGTTTTGTCCCTTATGAACCCTTTCACAGCTGACCAGAGAACCCTGGGGTCATCAACAGTTCAGGTCCAGTTGATCTTTCATTTCCCTTAGGAAAGATTCATTCTGCAATAAAGTGGAATTGAACCGCCAACGGGCCACCCTTCTGGAGCCAGAAGGGATTGCCAGTCTGCCAAATACAGCCCTATGGTCAGAAAGAGACATAGGAAGAAGAGCAAGATCAGAGGCTTTTTCAAATAAATTTTTAGAAATAAAAATGTAATCTATACGGGAAAAAGATCTATGACGCGATGAAAAACAAGAGAACTCCCTTAGAGAGGGATTAGCTGTCCGCCAGACATCTACTACAGCACAGTCCGATGCCCACTTCCTTAATGCAGAGGAAGCAAGACGCTGGTTTGACCCCTCAGCTACACCAGTTCTATCTAATGAGTGCAACCAAACCGCATTAAAGTCACCTCCTATTATTAGACCAAAATCAGATAAATCCAGCATAAGTTTAGCGAGATAATCAAAAAAGCTTCTATCAAATGAGTTAGGGGCATAAACAGAAATAAAAGCTAATTTTTTACCATTCACTAGAGTTTTAATATAGACTACTCTACCCTCAGAGTCCTTCCCAGAACCTAAATTTGTAAACTGAAAACTACGTTTAGCAATAATCGCTACTCTGTTTTTCTTCAAATTTGAGGAGGAAGCTATAACATGAGAGTTTATCATGAAGTCTGGAGACATCACTTTCCACCTACTGCTCTTCCTGTTGACTCCCAATAATCGCAAAATAATAACGAATGGAAACGGACATAAATTTGCATTTTCTTTTGCGCATTTTCACAAAATTCGCTCAAAAATGTCGATACATTTGGATGGAAACCCCAGTATTAGTGGGAAAGAGCTTCCTACACAGAGCACATTATCACTATATATAATACCATTATTATGGGTATATAAATATAAGTGTGCTGTTCGATTGCTGTTATACCACCACACTCTGTTTACAGAATGTGCGAAAGACAAGGATTTTTTTTAACCTCAGCTAAAATGTTGTTTTTCAAAGACTACACACCAACAAATATGGACTGAAGCAGAATCTTTCATTAGATAAAAACAGCTAGTGAATATTGGAAATGATTACATAGATTTTTTTTAATTAATTTTTGGACCGTACAGTGCTGTGCACACACTCTGCCTGCCACTCACAGCACGGCTTCACCTCACTGATCTGTCGCTTTCTGTTTTAACAGATTCATGGAAGCGATATTTCACAAGATCTGATGCAAGAGGAATTTGCAATAAAATGTTTATTACTATTTATTAACACTAGAACCGGCAAGGGGTCATTTTTACCCCCCTGCCATTTTCAAATGCTTGTAACTTTGTCACAATAAAACTCTTAACATCTATATAACATATACATAACATAACATCTATCTATCTATATATATCTATATATATATCTATATCCTACAGGGCTGTCTTGGTTGACACGCCTCTGAAACACTGCGTGGACATCGGGGGCAGTGCCTCTGGAGTGGCAGACCGGGGTGGTGGTCCCCATCTTCAAGAAAGGGGACCAGAGGGTGTGTTCCAACTACAGGGGGATCACACTCCTCAGCCTACCCGGTAAGGTCTACTCCAGGGTGCTGGAGAAGAGGGTCCGGTCGATAGTTGAACCTCAGATTGAGGAGGAGCAATGTGGTTTTCGTCCCGGACGCGGAACCATGGACCAGCTTTTTACCCTCGCCAGGGTAATAGAGGGGGCATGGGAGTTCGCCCAACCAGTCCACATGTGTTTTGTGGATTTGGAGAAGGCTTACGACCGTGTCCCCAGGGGCATCCTGTGGAGGGTGCTCCGGGAGTATGGGGTTGGTGGCCCCTTGCTAGGGGCCATCCAGTCCCTGTACCGAAGGAGCGTGAGTCTGGTTCGCGTGGCCGGCAGTAAGTCGGACCTGTTCCCGGTGAGAGTTGGACTCCGCCAGGGCTGCCCTTTGTCACAAGTTCTGTTCATAACTTTCATGGACAGAATTTCTAGGCGCAGCCGAGTGGTGGAGGGTGTCAGGTTCGGTGACAGGAGGATCTCGTCCCTACTTTTTGCGGATGACGTGGTCCTCCTAGCTCCATCGAACAGTGACCTCCAGCTCTTGCTGGGACGGTTCGCAGCCGAGTGTGAAGCAGCTGGGATGAGAATCAGCACCTCCAAGTCTGAGGCCATGGTCCTCAGCCAGAAAAGGGTGGATTGCCCACTCC
>NC_065512.1:41155043-41156392 GCF_006386435.1 Epinephelus moara
ACTGCAAAAACTCAAAATCTTACCAAGAATATTTATTTCTAGTCAAAACAAATCTCATTACAATTGAAATAAGACTCATCACCTAAAAAGTAACTTGTTTTTAGACAATTTTCACTTGTTTCAGGAAGATTTCCCTTGAAATAAGTAGAAAAAAAATCTGTCAATGGAGCAAGTTTTTTTTTCTTATTGCAAGCAAAAAAAAAAACTTGCTCCATGGGCAGATTTTCATACTTATTTCAAGTGAAAATTTGCTTGAAAGAAGTATTTTTTAAGTGTAAAGAGATTTGTTTGACTAGAAATGAGGCTAGTAAACACATTTTAGTAAACACATTTTATAGTGAGCAGTATACACATATATGTCCCCTACAAATCCCAACCGTGTTTACAAAGTTTGAATGAACGAGACGGATGCAAAGGAAACGGAGGCTGCGCATTGATCCTTTTGCTTCTGTCTGCAGGAACGAATATAAATCCCATTCATGATGGGGTCAAATGGATTATGTGCATTATTAACCACAAAACAAGCAAATACTTCATCTTAATGACATATAACACTCATTATGCTTCAGCTGAATCCTCTAAGCAAATGACCATGTTGAACTGAAATTAGTTTATCACGTTAAATGTCCAAAATTGTATGAAATTGCTCCAATGCGTCAAACCAATCTTTGCGCATAATCACACAGCCTGAAATGCCCTGGCAGACACAGTGGGACTGCTGTACAGACCGTTGGTCTTTCTAACCCTAACCCTGGTTATTTTCTGAAAGCACAGAGCAAAGAAATGTCTTTTTTTTTTCCCCCTGGTCTGCTGTCAGCAAGAGCGGCGGCTGCAGCGGGGATTTCAGCACCACGGACGGCGCGTAAAAAGACTCGACAAGCGTCTCCTTTAAATGTGTTTGCTGCTAGAGAAATTATACATAATAAATGAAGACAGTGACATATTTTCATTAAAAAACAATGAGTTGAACGTTCATTTCAAGCTTTTGTAGTACAACGAGTTTCAGAATTGTGCGAGTGACGGAGAGCGGGCGGCAGTGTTTGATGCAGAAAACTCGATATGGACTTGAAAATCAATTTCGGAGTGGGGTCGTTTGGAACTGCGGGGTTTCGGAACGGCGGGGTTTCGGAATGGACGGCTGTCCCCCGTCAGGTTCATGCGGAAGTGACTCTGTGGTAGCGGTGATAGTTTTATTTCAGTCCATAACAGAAATCCCCGCCTCGTTTGAGCTTCAGAAATGATTTTGGAAATGTAGCTTGTGTGGATGCTACCGCGCTAAGTGATCAATAAAAGAGCTTAACTACTGAGAAGTTATTTGATTCAGAAAACAGCGACACTACCACCAAGCT
>NC_065512.1:41156892-41157969 GCF_006386435.1 Epinephelus moara
ATTTAATTTATATCTTAAAACAAAAAACAAAAAAAACAAAAAAACAAAAACAATAAGAAACTGTGTAATTTAACTTATATTCTTAAAACAGACCTTTTTTTTTTCAAAAGAAAAGACTTTTGTAGCCCTTAAAAACTTCTGTAAACACTCAAGTCTGTGAAAAAACCACCAAACAGCATCATTTGTAAAATGAGGAAACAGCTTGTTATGTCTGCAAACTTAAGCAGTTAAAAAACAAAAAACAATAAGAAACTGTGTGAAATGTATGAGGATTATTGTTTTAAAAACTGTATGTAATCTTAGCTCATATTCTTAAAAAATAAAACAAAAGAAAAGAAAACAATAAGTTTTGACAGAGATTCTCAACCGCTATTTTACTGAACCGTTTTATTTTTTCAAAAGAAAAGACTTTTGTAACCCTTAAAAACTTCTGTAAACGCTCAAGTCTGTGAAAAAACCGCCAAACAGCATCATTTGTAAAAATGAGGAAACAGTTTGTTATTTCTGCAAACTTAAGCAGTTAAAAACTCAATACCGTGTTCCTTATTATTTGAGGAAAAATAAATAAAAGTTCTTTATTAAATTTATCTCATGTCATTAACCATTTTCCCTCATTCCCACAGTTTAAAGTCCTTATGCATGGTGACATGATATTTCTTCACACCCTCACACACACACTGCTGCCCTTCTTTTTTTGAAATGTATGAGGTAGGATCAGACACACTGCCCCAGTTCCTTCCAACACGTACGTGTCACACGTTCAGCACCATTTGTCACACACGCACGTCACATGCACATCACACGCACGTCACATGCACATCACACGCACGCGCCTCACGCGCGTGCACGTGTAAAAAGGTGTCTTTTATTTACTACTTTTAAGAGTTCCCTTTTGAAGGGTTGCCCTTATGTCCTAGCCTTTGTAGGTAAGTAGTCTTTGGTTTCACAGATGCCTCCAGAAACACCCTCGGATTAAAGCTAAAGCCTCAGATTGCTAATTGCAATTATAATCAGGGAATGTAGTGCAGGCTCCACCCACAAATGACCAAGACAAAGCTTTATCACTGACAGAAACTG
>NC_065512.1:41158777-41173991 GCF_006386435.1 Epinephelus moara
CCCCCTACCCACCATTTGGCCACCAATAAACTGCCCTGGGAGGGGTTTTGATCGCGTCACAATATGCGAATCTCAGATAAATACTTTTTACTTACTTCTCTTTAAAAACTGTGTATAATTTAGTAATTTAATTTATATCTTAAAACAAAAAACAAAAAAAACAAAAAAACAAAAACAATAAGAAACTGTGTAATTTAGCTTATATTCTTAAAACAGACCTTTTTTTTTTTTTCAAAAGAAAAGACTTTTGTAGCCCTTAAAAACTTCTGTAAACGCTCAAGTCTGTGAAAAACCACCAAACAGCATCATTTGTAAAATGAGGAAACAGCTTGTTATGTCTGCAAACTTAAGCAGTTAAAAAACAAAAAACAATAATAAACTGTGTGAAATGTATGAGGATTATTGTTTTAAAAACTGTATGTAATCTTAGCTCATATTCTTAAAAAGTAAAACAAAAGAAAAGAAAACAATAAGTTTTGACAGAGATTCTCAACCGCTATTTTACTGAACCGTTTTATTTTTTCAAAAGAAAAGACTTTTGTAGCCCTTAAAAACTTCTGTAAACGCTCAAGTCTGTGAAAAAACCACCAGACAGCATAATTTGTAAAATGAAGAAACAGTTTGTTATGTCTGCAAACTTAAGCAGTTAAAAACTCAATACCGTGTTCCTTATTATTTGAGGAAAAAATAAATAAAAGTTCTTTATTAAATTTATCTCATGTCATTAACCATTTTTTCCCTCATTCCCACAGTTTAAAGTCCTTATGCATGGTGACATGATGCTTCTTCACACCCTCACGTCAATTGTCACACGTTCAGCACCATTTGTCACACACTGCTGCCCTTCTTTTTTGAAATGTATGAGGGGCTGGTGTTTTGACTCTACATGTCTGCGGGCTGATTATTATGTCTCTGGGGTGTCTGATTACCTCCCATCTGAGGTGTGGGATTTACAGGAGCAGGCTCCGGAAAACCTGCGTTAGTTCCTTTCAACACCCTCACGTTAATTGTCACAAGTTCAGCACCATATGCGAATCTCAGATAAATACTTTTCTTTATGTAAATCTTAGCTTATATTCTTAAAAATAAAACAAAAGAAAGATTCTCAACCGCTATTTTACTGAACCGTTTTGTTTTTTCAAAAGAAAAGACTTTTGTAGCCCTTAAAAACTTCTGTAAACGCTCAAGTCTGTGAAAAAACCACCAGACAGCATCATTTGTAAAAATGAGGAAACAGTTTGTTATGTCTGCAAACTTAAGCAGTTAAAAACTCAATACCGTGTTCCTTATTATTTGAGGAAAAATAAATAAAAGTTCTTTATTAAATTTATCTCATGTCATTAACCATTTTTCCCTCATTCCCACAGTTTAAAGTCCTGATGCATGGTGACATGATGTTTCTTCACACCCTCACACACACACACACACTGCTGCCCTTCTTTTTTTGAAATGTATGAGGTAGGATCAGACACACTGCCCCAGTTCCTTCCAACACGTACGTGTCACACGTTCAGCACCATTTGTCACACACGCACATCACATGCACATCACACGCACGCGCCTCACGTGTAAAAAGGTGTCTTTTATTTACTACTTGCATTTGGTCCAGATGGGGACTTGAACCAGCAACCCTCCGGTTCCCAACCCAAGTCCCTATGGACTGAGCTACTGCCGCCCCAATATGTTGTGGTACAATATGTTGAAAGTATATATTAATATATGATAGTATACATATGTGCCAATAGTCATATTTGTATAATAACAGTAGAAGTATGACTAAAGATAATAGCAGCAGGAGGCATCAGGCAGGACCATGGCAGCAGCACAACCACACATGTCACACTATCCAGGCACCGCTGTGATATAAGTTAACCTGTGAGACAGTGGAGCACAAAGGCTCCAGAGAAGAAGCCGAGTTAGTGACGCGCAGTACAGCCGAGTTAGCGAGATGCAGTAACAGGACATGAGTGTTAGCAAAGAAGATAGTCAGCCTAACTAGGGGCTGGTACAAGGCAAGCCTGAGCCAGCCCTAACTATAAGCTTTATCAAAAAGGAAAGTCTTAAGTCTAGTCTTAAATGTGGCGACGGTGTCTGCCTCCCGGACCGCAACAGGAAGATGATTCCACAGGAGAGGAGCCTGATAGCTGAATGCTCTGGCTCCTCATCTACTTTTGGTAACTTTAGGGACCACGAGTAACCCTGCATTCTCAGAGCGCAGTGTTCTGGTGGGATAATATGGCACTATGAGCTCTCTAAGATATGACGGAGCCTGACCATTTAGAGCTTTATAAGTTAGGAGTAGGATTTTAAAGTCAATTCTGGATTTTACAGGGAGCCAGTGCAGAGAAGCTAAAACAGGAGAAATGTGTTCTCGCCTCTTAGTTCCTGTCAGTACACGTGCCGCTGCATTCTGAATTAGCTGGAGAGTTTTTAAAGACTTATTAGAGCTACCTGATAGTAGGGATTTACTAGCCTAGAGGTAACAAAAGCGTGGACCAATTTTTCGTCATCTTTTCGGGTCAGGATAGGCCTAATTTTCGCAATATTACGCAGATGGAAAAAACGCAGTCCGTGAGGTTTGTTTTAAATGGAAATTAAAAGACAAATCTTGGTCAAATATTACTCCGAGGTCTCTTACGGTAGTGCTAGAGGCCAGAGCAATGCCATCTAGAGAAACTTTTTTTGGTAGTTGAGCTGATTTCTGACTGAACAATTTCGGCTCATCTTCAAAGGCTTCTCTTTGTGCCACCTGTATAAGTGCGAGAGCAGCAATTTTTCTCTCCTCCACACTAATGGGCCCTGACTGGTCTCTCTTGGTTCTTGACGATTTCCCGAACCCATAAAAACTTAGGTTCAGTGAGCTAGTTTGAGATGATTAGGTCTACCACCTTGAGACCCCTAGATGTATGGTCTGCTGAATTTTGATCTGTTTCAATGGAGAACCATTGTCTTGGATCTGTAGTGTCTCTTATTTTCTGGACAGGATTCACGTCAAAAACATGAAAGCGCAGAGCTTCATTCTTGATGTACCCAAGCACCACCTTGGAATCTGTCCAGAAGACCTCCTCATCTATTTTCAGTTCAAGCTGTGCTCTGAGGAAGTTACTTACTCCAGCAGAAACTGCAGCTGCAGTGAGCTCAAGGTGTGGGATGGTAACAATGCTTGTGGGTGCCACTCGGGCCTTACCCATGACCAGCACACAATGCACTTGTTCATCAGCAACAATCCTTATGTATGAACATTGTCCATAACCACTGCTACTAACATCCGAAAAATGATGCAGCTCAGTTTTTTTGGATTGTGCCCAGGTTGTCAGGTATAAGACATTTTGGTATTGTTTTTTTTTTTTTGCCATGCTTCCCACTTGGGCTCCAGTTCAGGGGGAACAGGCTCATCCCATCCAACACCATGCTTGCACATTGCTTGCGGCACCTGTTCTCCAATCAGGATGTGAGGAGAGAGAAATTCTAATGGGTTGTACATGCTTGCGACTGTTGCTAGGATTCCTCGCCATGTGGCTTTCTTTTCTTTGAGGATGACACTGAATGAGAACACATCAGCCTTTACATTCCATTTTATTCCCAGGACACTCTGCACTGGAACCTCATTGTAGTTCAGGTGTACATCTTTCCTGTTGCTGGCGCATTCTGTCTCTGGAATCACATCCTGGACCTCTTGGTTAGTTATTTTCATGTTCAGTGGCGAGGTGTTTCATGGCATAGTTGGCACATCCTGGAGATGATGCTGCTCCAAAAATATGCACTCGCATGCAATATTCCTTGGGCTCAGTGGGTCTCATTCATGAAAAGTGAGTAAATCTGTGTGCAGATTTGCACATAAAAGCCTACACTACTAAAAACCTACTCCGGATTCAGGAACGCCGCGGGAAACTCAGATTTGATCGTAAACACGTGTGTATGATCATGAATGCCAATCCATCGTAAAGTGACAGCACGCTCCCAGTGATCAATAATTGGGTGAAGTGGACTTAAGAAACAACATTTTATTTTCTTCAGTTAGTAGTGGTGTGACAGGGACAGGTAAAGCGAAGGAGGGAGGTAAGAGATGCTGTTAATGTTGTCTCTGTAGTACAAAAAACCATGTCAGAGGTGAAGTGTAAATGGTTTGATATGAAACTGGAGGCAAAGAAACGCATAAGCACACACAAAAAAAAATACAGTGGTCACCAACAAACAGAAGATTCATTTGTGGGGTTTTGAATGAAGTGGGAACGGGAAACCAGAGATGGTTTGTGCGTAATGGATAAACTCTAAATCAGTGATGGCTGTCGGAATATAGCAGCAGCAGTTTTGTATGCATCGTCTTGAAATTATTTGAATCTTAATAGCCTAAAGCTCTGTTTTATACAACGTAAATTAAACATTTTTCAAATCAGATTTATTCATTCAAATGATCAAAAAGCCATAAAAAAAAACAACAAAACATGTTGTCTCAAATAATTCTTTCAGCTGGCACGTGCTCCTTCGTGGCTCCACCACCTGCTGCTCCTGCTGCCCCTGCTGAACCCAGGCACTGAGGCTGAAGAGGCTGTGATCCGGCTGTCCTTACGGGTATTTTTATTATCATCATTCAACATGTAGAAAGAACGTGTAATCTATTGAGTCGATTTACATAGATAATTTACAATCATGAACCTAATCTGGATCTTAAACCTGCTAATTGCCAACTAATAGTGTTATATTTTTAATATTTTTGTCATGTTTAGATTACGTGTTTCAAAGGCATCTGTGTATTGTGTACATAACAGAGCGCAATACGAATTAAAATTGTAATTTCCAGTAGTGACAAGCAATATTTATGTGCTTTACTAAATTTACACAAGCACTACGAGTGGTCAGGAGCAGGAGTAGATTTTGTTCGTAGCTACGAAAAGATTGGCGCTACTAAAATATTGATGAATGCGGACATGAACGTAAATTTCCGTCTGCGAACAGTTTACACACATATTCCTTCTGCTCACGTTTCATGAATGAGACCCAGTGTCTGTGTTCACATTCTTCCACCACAGGAACGTTAGGAAATCCCGGTCATCTTGGCTCACATGAAAGCGGTGGAACATTTTCTCTACGTCGCACATGATTGCGATTTGGTGCTCACAAAATCTGCACAATACCCCAGCCAGCGTATTGATTGAATCAGGTCCTGTGAGTGGGTTGTTGTTTAGAGAGGTGTCTTCAAATCTGGCAGAGCAGTCGAAGACAACTCTAATCTTTTCTGGCTTCCTACGATGGTACACCCCGTGGTGCGGAATGTGCCATGTATTGCCATCCTTTGGTGTGCCATCTGCTTCCTCCACATCATCATCTTTAAAGACACCATCCATGAATTTCACATAATCCTCTTTGTATTTAGGGGTTTTCTCCAGTTTTCTTTTCAAATGCTTTAGTCTCTGAAGGGTAGGGGCATTTCCAGATGTCCTTCCTTATTATGATGTATCTTTCCATTCAACAGCTGGAGAAACTGGATGTCCTCTTGAGATATATCCCCTTCTCTTTGTATCACAAAAATCTGCTTCCAATGCTTTGATCACAGAGGCAGGTCTGATGGATGGGAGCTCTTTTACAGAGATGCGATGGCAGACACCTGACATGTCCATTGAACTAGTCCAAGGCTTAACAGGATCTCACAATACTCCAGCGTAACTGTACGCTCACACCAACAGCGACCAGAGCTTCCAAAGTGGCGGAAGTCATTCATTTTCAATGAGAGCCCGGCGACTTGGGGGACTTGGGCAACCTGGTCGTCAGCCACGCGTCTTGGGTGACCAAAGCGACTGGAGCGGCTCCAGAGGGAAATTAAAACTTGTTGAACTTTATGGTAATGAGCTTTGACGCGGTTCAGCAGCAACCAGTCGGAATGCTGATGTGCTTCAATGAAACGGGTCCCAGAGAACAAGCCATGTAACTTTGGTTCCTACAGCACACTTGTTCCGACAATGGATGTCAAGACGTTGATTACTTGCGTTTGCGCCCACTCAGTCCTTTATAATGTGTCGCTGTTCGGTTACAGAGACCAAAATAAAAAGTATGAGGCTTGGGACCACGTCGCAGACGTAGTTGGTTGGTCTGGTGAGTCTTAAAGTGTGTAATGTTAGTAATAGAGGAGAGAATTGCAGGCTACTGTTGCGACGTAGCATGCAAGTCTTCTTTGCTTGGTTTGAATGGGATGACATACGTTTTCTGTTTTCATTGACCAAATATAACTTTCTGTAGGCCAACTATGAGCTTTTTGACTGGACAACAGCAGCGAATACGCTGCTTTCAAGCCAGTAGTCTGCTTTGCGGCTCCTTTAAATTGACAAGCACGATCGAATGTTCAATGATTCACGTGATGAGCGACCAGAGCGACCAAAGCTACCACAAATATTTTTGACAGTCGTGCTTCTTGGGCATCCGTGACAGCCTTTGCCTCTTTGGAAGCTTCTGGTGTGAATGTACAGTTAGTCAGTCTTGACTGCATAAGGATCATTATCTTTTCCTGATATAACCGTCCTTGGTTCCAGAGTACTTGCGCAGTCATAGCCAATTAGGAGTCCTGCGGGATGGTCCAACAGATCTGGCATCTTTTCCGCGATGTTCCTTTTCGTTGTCTCAGGAGTTGGAATACTATTTTGCTCTAGTGGGATTTATTTTTTTCGTATACGTGGATGGCAGCTCAGTGTACTCTTGTGAATGGTACCCTCTTACTCTTAGTCCATCCACCCTTTGACAATGCTCAATTAAACCTCTGTCAGTCATCATTGTCAACTTTAACTTAACAGGTTCTGTGACTGCTTGAATTATTTCACAAATGTCTTGGTCAATAAATGTGTTTCTGTGTCCAGTAGTGCGTACACCAAGGTTTCAGGGCTGTTTTTTGCTGCACAAGAGAGCCACACTGGAACAATCATTGAAGTGCAGTCACTGTTGCCTGCTCTCACACTGCATGAGACAGTGGAAGCACTTTATGTAACGCCCTTTAGCTACACACACAGAGTAATCCCCAATTTTTCCAGTTTAACCATGATAAACTATACCAGTTGAGCTTATGTTTGTATTGTGTTGTAGTTCCTTATTTTCACCAGCAGAGGGCACATCAGACACACACACAACGCCACTCGCGGTCTGAGTTCCCTTGGTGTTTTTTTTTTTGCTCGTTTTTTTTCCTCTCTCCCTTTTTTTTCACTGATGCCGATGAGAGCAGACAGGCTACAGCCAAGAGAGAGCAATAAGTGTTTAAACTAAATGAAAGTGGATAAAAACTATTTTTGTTGTAAGGCATCGATTCTGAGAAGTATCCGCATCGTGAGGAGTTTGTTTTTGGGTTGTGAACATCACCGTTTATTCTGTTTTGTCGAGGGAAAACTCCGGTGAGTAGAAGCTATTAGCGCTAGCATAGCATGCTAACGGCTGCCGACCACGGCTGGTTGCTCACTAAATACATGGATATATCATTAGTTATGTTGTCATGCTTCTTAGAAGATGTTTTAAAAACCAACCGGAGATATATAAGAGTTTGTTGAATGTGAGAATGTGGGTTTATTTTGTACTTCTGTGTAGAAATGTGCTAATTGAACCGTTGCTATTGTAAAATGCTAGCTAAAGCTACAAAGCTAGTGGAGTTGATGTTGTGAGCTAAACCACGCATCAGTGTGCAGCTGAGTATTACTGAGAGACAGTTACTTGATTCGTTTTTCCTCAAACATGATTCAGATGTGATTCAGTTCATGATTTATGTGCACTATGTGGTGGTAAAGGCTTAAAACAGCTAAAAGTAGTTAAAAACAATTCATATACACCATTTTGTGTGTGTGTTGGCTGTTAAAAGTTCATTTTATAGCTATAAATGATACATTGTCAAAATTGAGTGGTTCACATTCATTGATTTAAGAAAGAAAGAATAAATACTGTACAGTTGATTTAAGAAGATGTTTGGAAAGAGATAAGTAATGGACCTGAAAAACTGCTGCTCTATGCAGGTTGGTTTTTTTGTGTATGAACGATTCCGATGGCGAGCCAGAGCCAGAACCAGCGAGACGTGGAGCAGGGAACCGACTTACATGCGTGGAGGGTGTAACGACGGGAACAGCTTCATCGAGCATCTGGAGAGATCACATCGTATCACATCATACAGATAAGAGACAAAAATCACACTACCCGGGTAGATGAATGATACACACTGACTCTGGACAAACTGGACACTGACTGTTTTGGACATTTGACTATTTTTTTTTTTTGGACTTATTCATTTACCATTTTGGGCCCATTTTTCTATTTTATTTGCACTTTGAATATTATATCTCTTTGCTGTGAATTTGTTTTGTGGATATTTACAACTGAGGTTGTTATTTGTAAATTGATGGTGAATTTTGAGTGACAACTGTTTTTTTGAAACACCAAGAAGTACACAGTAGTCAGTCATAGCTGATCTTTTTCGTCTGTTGGAAATTGAAGAGTGGCTTTCCTGCCAATAAATATGTTTTTGTTACACTTTCTTTTCCAAACCGTTGTCCTTGTCACTTCTATCCTCCCTGAGCGAAACTATATCTTCTGATCTAGCCCAAATTGCAGTAAGTGACATTAACTTTAGTACATGTGCACTAGGCAATGTCACATAGAACGTGTTACATCACCATTTAGTGGCGAGCCCAGCCAGGAGGATAATAGGAGTAATAGACGGACACGGTTTTAATACATTTTTTTTTTGGCAGACATTTTATTTTTTCTCACTACTTTTATTTCATATCATTTTTCTAGTACAGAGATAAAGCAGACAAACATGGATATTGAACAAAAGTATGGTATCAATGCTGAGCAGTCCATTTGTATAGTAGGGCTAACCAAAACTGACACCGATGCTGATATCATTGCTTCATTTGAGAAATATGGTACTGTAACTAAAGTAGTGCGGCTTCAAACTGTGGAAAAAAAGAATGCGGCCATTGTAGAGTTTGATGCAGATGTCGCAATGGAAACAGTTGAGCTAAATCTTCCTCTTGAGATTCCGAATGTGAACAGTCCTACAGTGACATGGCAGGCAGATAGTATTGATGCACTCACACATACTATTAGCCCAGCTTTACACAGTAGCAGTGAGTCTTCTGATGATAGTGGTCGCTCTGAACACAGCACTACACCCCTCATACGAAAATCAAAGGCCAAGAAGATTGACCTTTCGAAACTCAACTCTTCTCAACATGACACCAAAACAGATGAAGAAGTGGCTCGACCTGTGGTACGTAAGAAGATGAAACAAGTTAAAACTCTGGATCTGGGAGATGACGATTTAAACCCATCTGATGTACAGCGCATTGTAGTTGAGCATGTAATTAAAAATGACCCTTCCACATCTCAGAGCACATCCAAGTGGCTACGCCCTTTCTCAGGCAGAGTGCCAAAGCCTTCTGGAGAAACTGATTTTGAAACATGGTGCCTCCATGTAGAACTGATGTTCCAAGAGGGAGCTCCTGTGGATGTCCAACGTAGAAAAATTCTGGAGAGTCTGCTACCTCCAGCCTCCAATGTTGTCAGACAACTGGGCTCCTCTGCTCATCCTAGAGAATATGTGAAGTTGTTGGACTCTGCTTATGGTCTGGTGGAGGATGGTGATGAAATCTTTGCAAGATTTTTGAACACTCACCAAGACTCTGGTGAAAAAGCTTCAGAGTATTTACAGAGGCTTCAGGTGCTCCTCAGCACTGCTGTAAAGAGAAATGGGGTCAGTCAGTCATCAGCAAGCCATCACCTGCTGAAACAATTCAAACGTGGCTGTTGGGACCACAATCTCATCTTGCAGTTAGAACTGAAACATGAGCAACACCTCGACTTTGCAGAACTACTCTTACAGCTAAGGACAGAAGAGGATAGAAGAGCAACGAAGTTGGATCGAATGCACCGTCACTTTGGAGCCTCAAAACCAAAAGTCACTGCAAATGTGCATTCTGTACCTGACATTTCTCTTTATGGTGATCCAAGTCCGAGTGTTCTCCAGGCATACATCTCTGAGACAGAAAGTTTAAAGCAGCAGCTTGCTGAATTGAAACTGCAGCTCAGCACCAAGAAACCTAAGAAACAGAGGAAAACTGAGACAATGTCGATGGACAAACCAAACCTGCCCACACCAAGAGCTGAGGCACAAGCTCATCAGGTAACACACAAACCTCAGCCTAGAGCCTGGTTCTGTTTCAGATGTGGCGAAGACGGCCACATAGCCAAAGCTTGTGAGAACCCAATCAACAAAGCTGCTGTAGACGGAAAATACAAAGAACTAAAAGCAAGACAAGATGAGTGGAAAGCAAAACAAGACTTACCTTTAAACTGGACGGGCTCCCAGTAAAGGGACGTACTGGAGCCAAAGAGAGGGATGAGAGTCCCAAGATAAAACACGATGAAAAGAGAGTTAAATGTGAAAACATACAAACCTCTGAGGATGAACTCCTTAATGGTTTAGTAGGCCCAAGATCAGTTGTTGTTGTTAACATTGAAGATGAACAGTGCCAAGCAATCCTTGACTCTGGTTCACAGGTTACAACCATTTCCAAGTCATTTCATGATACTTACCTGTCTTCTCTAGCAATTCTGCCCCTTAGAGACATCCTCGAAGTGGAGGGAGCAGGAGGTCAAAATGTACCCTACCTGGGTTATGTAGAGGTTAGCATACAGTTTCCAGAAAACATCACAGGTAAAGCTGAGCTTGTTAGCACGCTAGCTCTTGTTGTCCCTGATTGTAGGTCCAATGCAGAGTGTCCCACTCTTTTAGGCACTAACATCCCCCTGGTTCGGGATATTTTCAGCACATGCTAGATCAAACAAGACAATGACATGGTGAGGAGGGTAAAGCTGCAGTGTAAGAAGGCTGTTGTGATTCCAGCTGGTGAAAAGAGGGTTTTGAGTGGTTATGTACGAGGGGTACCTAGCAACGAGAGGGGCCCGCTCTTAGTGGAGCCATCCACTCATTCTAGTTTACCCAGTGGGTTGTCTTTTTGTAGTTATGTCATGTCAAGCCCTCAGCAAACATGCTTCAAAGTCCCCATTCTGCTTAAAAACAAGACAGCACACAACATAACAGTCCCCCCAAGTCGTAGCATAGCAGAGATTTCCATCCCCCACTCTCTCTCTTCTCTATCCACCTCACCAGACAAAGCTGAAGAGAATCAGGTGCCACAACCCCCCAACAACACACCTGGAGCAACTATGAGTCACACAAACCACACTGATACCATAACTTTTGACTTCAATGATTCTCCACTCTCAGAGGAATGGAAAGAGCGGATCACAAAAACACTGAACTCTATCCCTGAAGTTTTTGCAAGAGGTGACCTTGACTATGGTCATACCACTGCAGTCAAACACAAGATCCGTCTCTCTGATCCAACACCCTTCAAGCAGAGAGCGAGGCCCATTCACCCATCAGATTATGAAGCTGTGCGACTTCATCTCAAAGAACTTTTGGATGCTGGCATTATAAGAGCATCAGAAAGCCCTTTTGCCTCACCGATAGTTGTCGTAAAGAAAAAGAATGGTGCCATCCGCTTGTGTGTGGACTACAGAAAGTTAAACATTCAGACCATAAGGGATGCGTACGCCCTACCCAATATTGAGGATACCTTTGCCGCTCTCACAGGGTCCAAATGGTTTTCTGTCATGGACTTGAAGTCGGGCTACTATCAGGTGGAGGTAGACGAAGAGGACAAACACAAGACGACTTTCGTTACACCTATGGGATTCTGGGAATTTAACAGGATGCCCCAAGGAGTCACGAATGCCCCCTCAACTTTCCAGCGCGTTATGGAGAAATGCATGGGCTCTCTCAACCTCAAGGAAGTCTTAGTGTTTCTCGATGACCTCATTGTGTTCGCTGACACTCTTGAGGAACATGAACGCCGCCTCATGCGCGTCTTAAATAGGCTGAAGGAATTCGGTCTCAAGTTATCCCCTGGAAAGTGTCATTTTTTTCAAAAGTCAGTCAAATATTTAGGTCATGTAGTCTCGGAAAATGGAGTAGAGACAGACCCAGGGAAGATTACCCCTCTGACAACCTGGCCACGCCCAACCAACATCAGCGAGTTGAAATCCTTTTTAGGATTTACAGGATATTACAGAAGGTTTGTCAAGGATTATGCAAAAATTGCAAAACCTTTAAACGCCTTGACCGCTGGTTACCTCCCGCTTCGGAAGAAGTCCAAAAGTTCAAAGTTCTTCACAAACTCTGACCTGAAACGACCCTTCAATGAGCGATGGACCTCAGATTGTGAAGATGCATTCAAAACACTCATCGGAAAGTTGACGACTGCTCCGGTCCTTGCTTTCGCTGATTCCAGCAAGCCATACGTGTTGCACACTGACGCCAGCCTGCATGGGCTCGGAGCAGCTCTATATCAGGAGCAAGACGGTGAGATGAGAGTAATTGCCTACGCGAGTCGAGGTTCGTCTAACTGCGAGCGGCGTTACCCCACTCACAAACTTGAATTTTTGGCACTGAAATGGGCTGTTACTGATAAATTTTTCGATTTCCTCTATGATGCAGAATTCACAGTCCTGACGGATGACAATCCTCTGACCTATGTTTTGACATCAGCCAAGCTCGACGCTGCAGGACACAGGTGGCTCGCTGCCTTGTCTAATTTCAACTTTAGTATACAGTATAGAGCTGGCAAAAGAAATGCTGATGCAGACGGCTTATCCAGACGTCCACATGATCAAGCTGAAGTCGACCAAAGCGCTCAAGTCGAGGACGACAGAGTGAAACAGTTCATTTCGAAGTTTGTGGATGAAGCCAGTTTCCCTAAAGAAGCTTTCAAAGCTATCTGTGAAAGACACGAGCTCTATTGGTCTCCAGATGATGAAGAGGGCAGCCACTCACCTGCCTCAGTAGAGTGCCTTGCCATTGATGGGAATGCTATTCCCGCTGAATTTTCTCAGGCTGACCTGCTGCCTGGATCCAGCACCCTACCTCAGATGTCACAGCAGGATTGGGCTGCAGAACAAAGAAACGATCCTAAGATCAGTAGAGTCATTGACATTGTTAACATGGGGAAACATCTCTCTTATCGGATTCGTCAACGAGAGGATCGAGAAGTTCAACTCATGCTACGAGTGTTTGATCAACTTGTACTAGACAATGGCGTCTTGTACAGGAAACGCATGAACCAGGGTGAGCCTTTCTATCAGTTGGTTCTACCCTCAAAATTCCGAGACATGGAAGGTCTCCATGACTCAGTCGGTCATATGGGAATGGACAGGACATTGGACTTGGTCCGCACACGTTTCTATTGGCCAAGAATGTTTACGGATGTTGAAAGGAAAGTCAGAACCTGTGAAAGATGCGTGCGTCGCAAAGCCAAGGCTGAGAAAACTGCTCGCCTTGTAAACATCCAAACAAGTCGACCACTTGAACTCGTGTGCATGGACTACTTGTCTTTGGAACCTGATGGACGTGGGACAAAGAACATCTTAGTCATAACAGACCACTTCACCAAGTACGCCGTTGCGGTTCCCACGACAGATAAGAGAGCCAAGACAGTAGCCAAGACTTTGTGGAACAGTTTCTTTGTTCACTATGGACTACCTGAACGTCTGCACAGCGACCAAGGTCGCGATTTTGAGTCTGGTCTTATCAAAGACCTTTGTCAGCTGTTGAACATAAAGAAAACAAGGACAACACCTTATCACCCTCGCGGTAATCCCGTCGAGAGGTTCAATAGGACACTCCTGGAGATGTTGGGAACTCTCCAAGAAGAGGACAAAGTCAACTGGCGTGATCATGTACAGCCTCTAGTTCACGCATACAACACAACCAGAAATGACACCACTGGCTTTTCTCCTTACCAGTTGATGTTTGGGAGACAGCCAAACCTCCCCATCGACGTGGCATTCGGACTTAAGCCAGAAGGACACAAGAAAATCACTCATGCAGATTATGTGAAAAAACTGAGGGAAAATCTGCAAGAAAATTACAAGCTTGCCATTGAACACAGCGAAAAAACTGCTCAACGTAACAAGCAGCGATATGATCTCAAAGTCAGAGAGTCCATCCTTGAAGAAGGTGACCATGTTCTTGTCAAAAATGTCGCTTTCAGAGGAAAGCACAAGATAGCAGACAGATGGAGTAGCACGGTCTATAAAGTGAAAAAACATATTGATGGTTCACCAGTCTATGTTGTCGCTCCAGTGAACTCTGAGGGTCCAGAGAGGACACTTCATAGGGACTTGTTGCTACCCTGTGGATTTCTAGCTTCCTCTGTTCAAGATGAGTTGAGGCAAGGAAAAGAAAAGAGGAGTAAAGCTCCAACTCCTCCAGCAAGTGAAGTACCTCAAGAGGCCGTTGTATCAGAATTGTCACAGGAAATTGAAGAGGAAGTAGATTACTACTACCCACCAACTGCTAAAAATGTCACATTTCCAACAATAACCATTGTCCATGGAATCCCTCGTTCAAGAGTTGATTTGACTGAACTGAATGACCAAGACGAACTGAGCTCTGAAGGTTCAAATCTAAACCCAGAGGCTGCTGTGTTTCATCCCATAGGAAAGCAGGAAGCAAGTACTCCTGAGGAAGAAGAGGAAGACTTACCTGTTGAAAGAAACGCACCTGTGGAAAAAGGCGTACCTGTTATTGAAGGTAATCCAGGAGTCAAAACTGAATCCGTCCGAGATGAATCTGTGGAAGGAAACGCACAGGGGATCAATAATGGAACTGTCGAAGAGGAAAGGGATGAGGACGGAACTTACTTGATGATGAGAGGTGAATCCAGGAAAGAGGAAAAAGACGGAAATGAGTTGAGTGCAAGTGAAGAAAATCCTGCTCAGGAGGAAACTGGAGGTTCAGAGGTCAGAAGGTCAACAAGACAAAGAACTGAGCCTGAAAGACTGACATACAAAACACTAGGAAACCCTTTAGCTTTTGTTATGCATTCTATTCTGAACAGTTTAGACCAAGCCGTCATGCAAGCTTTTGACTTTACTTCTGCACCAGAGGTTGGTCAGATGTTACATGTGTAGGGTTAAGCATGCAGGGACGCACGCTGATTCAGTAGGGGAGGATGTAACGCCCTTTAGTTACACACACAGAGTAATCCCCAATTTTTCCAGTTTAACCATGATAAACTATACCAGTTGAGCTTATGTTTGTATTGTGTTGTAGTTCCTTATTTTCACCAGCAGAGGGCACATCAGACACACACACAACGCCACTCGCGGTCTGAGTTCCCTTGGT
>NC_065512.1:41174542-41175892 GCF_006386435.1 Epinephelus moara
GCATCTGGAGAGATCACATCGTATCACATCATACAGATAAGAGACAAAAATCACACTACCCGGGTAGATGAATGATACACACTGACTCTGGACAAACTGGACACTGACTGTTTTGGACATTTGACTATTTTTTTTTTTTGGACTTATTCATTTACCATTTTGGGCCCATTTTTCTATTTTATTTGCACTTTGAATATTATATCTCTTTGCTGTGAATTTGTTTTGTGGATATTTACAACTGAGGTTGTTATTTGTAAATTGATGGTGAATTTTGAGTGACAACTGTTTTTTTGAAACACCAAGAAGTACACAGTAGTCAGTCATAGCTGATCTTTTTCGTCTGTTGGAAATTGAAGAGTGGCTTTCCTGCCAATAAATATGTTTTTGTTACACTTTCTTTTCCAAACCGTTGTCCTTGTCACTTCTATCCTCCCTGAGCGAAACTATATCTTCTGATCTAGCCCAAATTGCAGTAAGTGACATTAACTTTAGTACATGTGCACTAGGCAATGTCACATAGAACGTATTACATTTACTTTTGTAAATTTTTTTCACTTTGAGAAGCGGAGAGGGGTGGCTTCGCCTGCAAATATTGCAAGTAACTCTCTTTCGACAATTTTTGGAAATATGACCAACTTTTTACTTTCTTCCAGTGGCTTTGCTGCAAATTGTTCACATTTATAGATGAAATTAGGTTGTTGGCTGCAGATACATTCAGCTGACATTTTATTCTGAGTTGCAGCAGAGTTAGGTTTGGAACCTTTGTCACCCTGTGGAGTATCTTCAGCCTTTGAAGTTACCTTTTGATTTTTAGACACCTTTGTTGATGCAACCAGGTCTCTGTTCCTTCTCAGGTTTCTCACGTGTGCTTTAATGCATCCAGGGAGGAAACTGGATTGCATGCTATGCGCGCCTCTTCGGCCACAAAATCTGCAAATTCTTTGAAACCCGGATATGCCTTTCTTTCATCCAGTGTCTTAGTAACATACCGGTTCCAGCGAATTCCTGCCCAGTCAGGAAGTTTCAATAATAATTTTTGGCCAGGGATCCTTTCAACGCTTGAATTATTGAAACTTGGCTTTCTCTTAGCTATAATTTCCTCTCAAAGTAGTGAGGGGCTGGAACACTTTGAGGGTTCTGTTTGCATTTACTTTCAGTACAGGGAGGGGCAGATGTGCTGTTGTACTGCATTGGATGCTGACTTGGAGGCAAAATGCTTTTAAGATAAGATACACCTTTATTGATCCCACAATTGAGAAATTCCAGTGTTACAGCAGTCAAGGGGAAAGAGTCAGATTAAAGATTTCAAAATTTAAAAACGTAAAACAAACTAGGCATGCAAAAAGAGTA
>NC_065512.1:41175913-41176110 GCF_006386435.1 Epinephelus moara
GTCAGATTAAAGATTTCAAAATTTAAAAACGTAAAACAAACTAGGCATGCAAAAAGAGTACAAAAATACAAGAAACAGCAATAAATAATAATAATAATAATGAGCAGTGAATAAAAAGTGAGCAATGGATTAAAGTGAACATATTTAGTGCAAAGTGAATATTGTATGTGCAAATAAACAACAACAACATGGGGGAC
>NC_065512.1:41177704-41187535 GCF_006386435.1 Epinephelus moara
GTGTCCATAGTGTCCCTAAAGTGTCCATGGTGCAGTTTACTGTGAGCAGTGCTGGTTATGTAGCCTGACAGCAGCAGGCAGGAAGGACCTGCGATAGCGTTCCTTCACACACTTTGGGTGAATCAGTCTATCGCTGAAGGAGCTCTCCAGAGCTTTTATCTCCTCCTGCAGAGGATGGGAGTCATTAGTCCTCAGAGATGACAGCTTGGCTGTCATCCTCCTTTCTCCCACCACCTGCACGGAGTCCAGAGAGCATCCCAGGACAGAGCTGGCCTTCTTGATCAGCTTGTCCAGTCTCTTCCTGTTTGCAGCCGAGACGCCGCTGCCCCAGCAGACCACTCCGTAAAAGATGGCTGATGCCACCACAGTGTCAAAGAAGGTCTTCAGGAGCGCCCCCTGTGCTCCAAAAGACCTGAGCCGCCTCAGCAGGTAGAGTCTGCTTTGGCCTTTCTTGTACAGTGCTGTTATGTGATCAGTCCAGTCCAGTTTATTGTTAAGATGAACACCCAGGTACTTATAAGATGTCAACATCTCAATGTCCTTTCCCTGGATGTTCACCGGTGCTGGGGGGAGGAGTCTGCGCCTGCGGAAATCCACCACCAGCTCTTTGGTTTTCCCCGCATTGATCTGAAGGTGGTTCCTCAGGCACCAGTCAACAAAGTCCCAGTTCAGTTCTCTGTACTCCCTGTCGTTCCCTTCTGTGATGAGGCCGACTATGGCAGAGTCGTCAGAGAACTTCTGCAGATGACAGGTGGGGGTGTCGTATGAAAAGTCTGCAGTGTAGAGGGTGAAGAGGAATGGTGCTAGCACCGTCCCCTGCAGGGCCCCCATACTGCAGACAACCAAGTCCGATACACAATCCTGGGTCCTGACATACTGCAGCCGGTCCGTAAGGTAGTCCAGGATCCAGGATGTGAGGTGATTAGCCACCCCTATGTGATCCAGTTTGTCCCTCAGAAGTGCAGGCTGTATGGTGTTGAAAGCCAGGAGAAATCAAAGAACATGATTCTCACAGAGCTTCCAGGCTTCTCCAGATGAGAAAGAACTCTATACAGGAGGAAGATGACGGCGTCGTCCACCCCAATGCCAGGCTGGTAGGCAAACTGCAGCGGGTCCATTGAAGGGCCTACTGCGGGGCGGAGACGAGACAGGACCAGGCGCTCCAGAGTCTTCATGAGGTGCGATGTTAATGCCACCGGTCTGAAGCTGCTGAAGTCCTTGGGGTGCGGAGTCTTGGGCACAGGTACCACGCAGGATGTCTTCCACAGCTGTGGTACTCTCCCCAGCCTCAGGCTCAGGTTGAAGATGGTTTCAACTATCCCGCACAGTTGGTCTGTGCAGGACTTCAGGAGCCTGGAGCTAATGCTGTCTGGACCCACAGCCTTCCTCGTCTTTATCCTCCTCAACTGATCTCTCACCTGACAGGTAGTGAAGGACAAGCTGGAGCAGGGGGGCATGTGTGCTTGGGGGTGGAGGTGATGAGGTGGGAGGAGGGGTGGGGGGTGGTGAGATGTCCGGGGGAGCGGGGGTGGGGGAGGTGTCGAAGCAGTGTGCCAGGAGTGTAGGTGGGGGGGAAGGTGAAGGTGAGGATGAGGGGGGTTGCAGCCGTGATGTCTGGGCCAGGGGAGGGGCAGACTGATCAAATCTATTGAAGAACAGATTCAGATCATTCACCCACTTCTGGTCGCCTCTGGCCTGGGAGTCTGGTTGTTTGTGTCCTGAGATGGTTTTCAGACCTCTCCAGACTCCGCTGACGTCGCTCTGCTGCAGCTGTTCCTCCATCTTCTTTTTATATCCTTCCTTTCCCCGCCTGATGTTTCTCCGTAGCTCCTTCTGCACGGCCTTCAGCTCCTCCTTGTTTCCAGAGTTAAAAGCTCTCCGCTTCTCCTTCAGGAGAGCTTTTAACTCTGGAGTAATCCAGGGTTTGGTGTTGGAGAAGCAGCGTACAGTCCTGGTGGGTACGGTGTTTTCCACACAGAAGTTTATGTAGTCCGTAATGCATGATGTCATACTGTCAATGTCCTCCCCATGGGAATCGCTGAGTACCTCCCACACAGTGGCCTCGAAGCAGTCTTTCAGGGCCTCCTCGGCCTCCTCAGACCACCTCTTCACAGTGCGGGTGGTTGCTGGTTCTCTCTGCACCAGAGGTCTGTAGACAGGCAGAAGATGAACCAGGTTGTGATCAGCTCTTCCCAGGGGGGGCAGGGGGGATGAGTGGTATGCCTCCTTGGTGTTGGCATAAAATAAATCCAGTGTTTTATTGTCTCTGGTGTGGCAGGAAACATACTGGGTGAAGGTGGGCAGGGTGGTGGATGGACAGGCGTGGTTGAAGTCCCCAGAGATCAGAAGGAGGGCCTGAGGGTGCTGTGTTTGCAGCCTACTTGTAACAGAGTGGAGAATGTCACAAGCAGACTCAGCTTTAGCAGACGGGGGGACATACACTGCTACCATAATGACATGAGAAAACTCCCTGGGTAGATAATATGGTCTCATGCCAACAGCCAGCAGCTCAATGTCCCTGCAGCAATGCTGTTCCTTGATAGTGATGTGCCCAGAGTTACACCATCTATCATTCACAAACACAGCCAGCCCTCCTCCTTTCCTCTTACCGCTGTCCGCTGTCCTGTCGTGTCTGATGAGCTGGAATCCGTCCAGCGCAGCGATCGTGTCCGGTACTTCTGCGTTCAGCCATGTCTCGGTAAACACCAGCACGCTGCTCTGCCGGTACTCCCTCTGATGGCGAGTCAGCGCCGACAGCTCGTCCATCTTGTTGGGGAGCGATCTTACGTTCCCCATGACGACGGACAGGAGGGGGGGTTTGTACCGTCTCCTCCGGTGTCGGCGCTACACATCGGCGCGACATCCCCGTTTCCTTCTCCGCAGCTCGCGGGGAATATCGTGCCTCTCCTCGGGCTGCACCGCGGTGTGTTGTAGCGCTAACAGCTGGTCCCGGGTGTAAACAATGGAGCCACGGCTGGGCGCCAGGTCCCCGCACACGATCATATCCAACGAAAAAAGGGAGAAAGACCGCTATAAAGAGAGCGGTCTTCGCCTCCATAACAAAGCAAAACATAAGTGCTAGCTAGCTAAACTGATATAAAGTCATATAAAGTCATTCTGTGACTCTGAGCAGGACACAGGACACATTATAAATACAGAAGGCAGGTTGTTGTTCCTGTGCAGGTGGTCGTTAGACAGAGAGAAAACACTGCTGCTTTGCTAATGAGAAATGTATCTGTATCTTTATCATTATATAGCTATATGTAACAGAGTAGATTTGTGCATGGTAAATTATGGCAAAAAAAGGTGCAACATCACCATCTATTGGCACAGTGGTTGGCGTGGGAACTGCACAGAGAGAAGAGGACTCCACTGTGGTAAGATATCCTCTTGCATGGTCCGGGATAATTAATGATTTTCTTAAAGATTATCCTGAGACTGACGATAATTTTCACACGCCATTGCAGTGCTGTATGCTGTGTTGCAGGAGAGAGCTCTGTGTAATAAACACCCCATAATCCACCTGGTCATCGTCTGTGGTCTGTAGAAGTGACAGTAGTGTGGAGCTGCATTTCACAGATAGCTGTGACCCATCACATTGGTGCCGTGACTCGTTGATCTGGAGTTGGCTCTTCACCCCGGCCCGGGACCATCTTACTGGACGGCTTTTACTTTGTGCTTTCAGGTGGATGGTGTATCAATCAGTGTGTAGCATAACTGGGGCACTTTGTTCCTCAACCAGTTTCTTTGTGTTATTATATGCTTTCCTGTTTTGATTGTGTTTCATGTAATTTTGTCGAGTGACTTTTGAAAATGAGCTACATACAGGGGAATGCTAGTACGCCTCTTACTCGGAGTGTTGGTAGAGGTAGGGGTAGAGGTATGGTGTTGCAGTTTGTCAGTCCTTTTTAGGGGGGGTGATAGAGTGACAATTAAACATGTTGGCCAGCAGCTGGCGAATAGTATAGTTGCACGCCTCAGCCCAGCACATAGTACACCCACTAAGTACACCCAAAGAGTAATGAGGATGCGTATGACTACTGGCTGAGGCTCAACCAAGCTGCAAATGTTGCTGCTGATTGCTTCAAGGAACAAGGCAAGGAACTACACTGCCCCAGCCTGGAAGTGACACGTATGTTTATCAAGAATTGTCCCTCCAAAGAGCTTGCCATGACTTTCAGGTCAAAGACAATTGATAAGTGGACTGCGGTGGAGGTCCAGGATGTGCTGGATGAGTACCACACTGAGAGGGGTTCAAGGGGTGCTGCTGCTGCTGTGAGCAGGAAGCCCAGTGAGAATGTGTATGTGAACAAAGTTGAAGTGCTTCACACTGCAGCACCTCCACCTGACTCAAAAGACTCTCACACACCCAAGTCCCCAGACCTAGCTGTTCTTGAACGTGTCATTACCATGCTGAAGGAAGTTCTGCTGGAGTGATTTACTCCAACACAAGCTAATACCACCAGACAGCCTTGATCGAAACCCTCCAGGATTGAGGGTCTGAATAACCTACCATGTGCTGTCTGTGGCGAGGCAACCCATTCTGCTCTCACTCATTGCCACGACAAGAAACTCTGCTTTAAATGCTTCTCACCTGATCACTCCAGACGCAGCTGCCCTGTGCAGATGACATCCACCCCATCTGCACAGTGGATCCTATTAGTGTACCTCCCATGAGTGATATGATGAGTCAGTCTGTTCCAGCGTGCCCCCAAACAAAACTGTCATATTTCAAGGTACACACAGAATTCTACACCACCGTCACACCAGGTGTCTCTTTGGAGGCGATGATCGACAGTGGCTCCACAGGATGCACGTTGAGTGTACCAGCTGTAGAGCGCCTCCTACAGCATAATCCAGATATGAGACGATACTCTGCAGATGATATTGTCATTACTGGATGTGGGGGTCATCAGGTGACGCCTTCAGCTGCATATGATGTAGAAATAGAAGTGTATGATTGCAAAATGGTTATCCCCATGTTTGTGGTGCCTGGACAGACTGATGACATGATCTTGGGCAGCAATGCCATAAAGACAATTATCCAACTGATGAAGACTGCCATCACTTCTTCTCTCTTCTTTCCAACACAGAGAGGTGGAGAGGTGACACAGTGTCCGACAAGGATGGCACGCTGAAGTTGCAACGATGTGTCAGTTGGCAGTACTGTGATTGTTGAACTAACCCAAGCAAGATGCAGACCCAGAAATGTCTTGCTTGGTAGGATTGTTACACCTATGTGGGGCGATCGATGTCTGCCCATGAAAATCATCAACCCCACCAACGAACCCATCGTGCTGAAGAGGAAAACAAAACTGGCGGATGTGTTTCCCTGTGTTGCAGCCGAGGATCTGTCTCAACCTGAACACATCCAAGTTCACTCTCAATCTATAACTGACGCTAGAACGCCAAGGTCCAAGGAGGATGTCAGAAGAGCATTAGACAAGCTTGGTCTAACTGATCTGCACTTGGATTCATGTGCCGTCTCTGACCTGTGGAGAGACAGGCTTCTCCAGATCATTGAGAGACATGAGTCAATCTTCTCACGACACAAGATGGACTGTGGAGAGGCATCTGACTTTGTACACAAGATACATCTAGTGGATAAGAGGCCATTCCGTTTGCCCTACCGCAGAGTGCCACCAAGCCACTAGGAGAAGCTGAGAACAGCTCTCAATGAAATGGAAGAAAAAGGCATCATTCGCAGTGAGTATGCATCACCCCTTGTCCTTGTATGGAAGAAAAATAGAAATCTGCGCATCTGCACGGATTTCAGATGGCTTAATGCTAAGACTGTGAAGGATGCACACCCACTGCCTCACCAAGCTGATGCTCTCGCTGCACTGGGGGGAAATGTCTTCTTTTCCACAATGGACCTCACCTCCAGTTTTTACAATGTACCTCTGCATGAGGATCACAAAAAGTACACTGCCTTCTCATCCCCGTTTGGCCAGCATGAGTACAACCGGATACCTCAGGGTCTGTCCAATAGTCTCATCTCTCATCTCATGGTCTTTGGGCCAACTGAACAGATAGCACTTGAGCGCTTGGAGATGGTGTTCTCTCGCTCAAAGAACCATAACCTCAAGTTGGCACAGAGAAAGTGCCACTTCCTGCAAAGATCTGTTAAGTTTCTCAGGCATGTCATCTCTGAGTCAGGGGTGCAGACAGACCCTGGAAAGGTTGAAGCCATTAACCAAGTGGTGATGGACAGTGACGGTGTCACTCTCTCACAGAAGAAGTCATTCTTGGGGATGGTGCTGTATTATCAGCATTTCATCGAAGATTGCTCCACTACGGCCAGGCCCCTTTTCAAGGTCCTCTCAGAACAAGACTGGGGACAAAACCTGCCGCAGGAGGATGCATGAGAAAAAGCGCTCTAGTCAAGTGAAGCTCTTGGCAGACGACTGGACGGCCAAGTGTCAGGATGCATCTGACACTCTGAAACACGATCTATCGCACAGTGTGACCCTAGCCCATCCTGACATCGAGAAGCCCTTCATTCTTGCTGTGGATGCTTCGTTTGACGGGATTGGAGCCGTTCTTTCTCAGCTCCACCATAGTGAGAAGGTTGCAAGGCCTGTCGCCTTTGCTAGGAAAACACTGTCAAAATCCCAGTTGAACTACCCAGCTCACAGGCTGGAATTTCTTGCCTTAAAGTGGGCCGTATGCGACAACTTTTCCCATTGGCTAAAAGGAAGGCATTTTACTGCATGGTCTGACAACAACCCCTTGACCTACATCCTAACGAAGCCCAGATTGGATGCCTGTGAACAGAGGAGGGTGGCGAAACTAGCGGCATATGACTTTGACCTGAAATATGATCCAGGGCCCAAGAACACTGTCGCTGATGCCCTGAGCCACGAACCCTTCGTCCGTTCCAGCATAAGCCATCGTCTGGTAAAGGAGCCCTATCTGTCTTTGTTAGATGAAATCAATGGAGTTGTAACTGGGACAGTGCAAGACGCCTTCCAACTAACCACCAACTGCCAGGCCATTCAGACCGTTGATGACAACACTGATGGGGATCTTAGTCCAGTACAGGATACCTGTCTGCCATCTGAAGGTGCTATCGGTGCTGAAGAGGTGTCAGCCATCTTGGACGCCCATCGCACTGGTGGGGTCTCCCGTCTGTCTGGTGCTAGCCCATCCTCACTGCAGTTGCCTGATGAAGACCCATCCATCATCATCCCACGCAGTCAGTTGCACAATCTGCAGCAGCAAGATGTTACAGTGAGTACTCTTATATGATCAGCGACACAAGAAGCCAAACACACATAAAAGAGCGGCTGAGTCAAGCTGTGTACTCAGACTGTTGAAGCACTGGGAGAAACTGAAAGTGCGTAATGGGATTCTCTACAGAGTGAAGACCGCCGCATGAACAGGAAAAATTTTTGTCATACCCGAATCTCTGAAACAGCAAGTCCTGCACGGTGTTCAAGATGCAGCTGGTCACCAGGGCCGTTCAAGAACTCTCTCTCTGGCCAGGGAAAGATTCTTCTGGACAGGCATGGGAAGAGATGTTGTGATGCATGTGAAGCACTGCCAGAGGTGCATCTTAGGGAAGACTCCCGAACCAGATGCCTGGGCTCCTCTTGAGAACATCCGCATCTCAGCTCCTATGGAGCTAGTCTGCATTGATTTTTGGACAGCGGAGACAAGTGACAAGAAGGCCACTGATGTTCTTGTTGTCATGGACCATTTCTCAAAGCTGGCACTCACCTTTCACTGTAGGAACCAATCTGCAAAGCAACTCAACTACTCATGGGGCAAATTTTTCTGCATCTATGGGTTCCCGAAATGAATCCACTCTGATCAGGGGGCCAACTTTGAGAGCAGGCTCATCAAAGATCTTGTTGAGATGGCAGGTGTGCACAAGTCCCATACGACTCTGTATCAACCCATGGGCAACGGAATCACAGAAAGATTCAACAGAACTCTTGGTGGCATGATAAGAACACTCCCCCCAAAGCACAAGTCTAAGTGGCCGCAGATGCTCCGGATGTTGACCTTCTGCTATAACTGCACAGTGCACGAAACCACGGACTTTGCGCCATTTTACCTGATGTTTGGGCGGACCCCACGCTTGCCCATCGACATCATGTTCCATTATGTCCTGGAGAATGACAACATTGTCAGCCTGGCCAACCACCTGAGTAGGGATCTCTCTGAGGCTGCACAGACTGCTCAGCAGCATGCCTATGGCGAGCAAAATCATCACGCCAAAATCTACAATCGCAAAGTCAAAGGGTTGCCAATGACTGTGGGTGACAGAGTGCTGCTAGCCAATCGGGGTGAGAGAGGCAAGAAAAAGGTTGCTGACCGGTGGGATTCAACCCCTTTCTATGTGGTGATCTGTGCTAGTGCCACAGGACAGGACAAGGTTGTGCACAGAAACATGCTGCTACCAGCTGACTTCCTGACGTTCCCTGAGCAAGCTGGGCCCCAAGCAGTCTCTGGAGAGTCACAGTCAGCTGTGCCATGTGGAAGTGGCCAGAGCTCTGTTGTGGATAATCAGCAGGATGCTCAATCACGCACTATGAATTGGCTCATGCAGTCACCTATCCAAGCTGAAGCGGGGAGAGAGAGTGTTTCAGAAGGAAGTGACCTCAGCGACACCTCACTTGTGTTTACCATGGAGACAGGCCAGTCAGAGGAGCTGCCAGACTGTGCTCCTGATGACTTTGAGCATGGCCGCAACGCTCATGCACCCCTTAATCATCATCACTCAGTGCATGACACAGGACACTTGCCTACTGATATACCTGTTGCCTTAAGTGACTCTCTCATTCCAGATGAGGTTGAGTTAGAAGAGGTAGTTTGCACACATCCACAAACCACACAGGCCCGTTCAGTTTTCACGAGGTGTGGGAGGGCCATTAGGCATCCAAATAGGCTTATTTGTGAGATGTCAGGCCAGAGATTTGTGGAGAGCATTGAACCTGTATTGGGGTCTGCGTTTGGTGCCATTGCGGCTTATGTGCACATGTCAATTTGTGTGTAGAACAACCATTTTGATTTTTGTGATTTTGTTTAACTGGTTTAGTTTGGCTTATGAATTGGGTGTATGTAATTCTCTACACTAATAGAGCAAAGACATGTACATGTTTATGAGATGTAAATGGCATCTCTGTTGGTCTGTGATAAGTATAGGTTTTGGTACCATCCTGTCCTTGCACACTTGACATATTTCACATTTCGTATCACTTCCTCTTCCCACTAGAGGGAGTTGGAGAGCTCACTAATATAGATTATGTTTTTATACATCAAATATACACCACAGCATTTAACTTTCAGATAAATCAAAAGATAAGTGTTTAATGAGGCCTACTTCCTGTCGCCACAAGGTGGCACGATGAGTATCAGGAAATACGGTCATAAAAATGTGTTCAGGGAAGGACTAATTTCAGGTTAATCCAAAGATAAGTGTCTGATAAGAAGTACTTCCCTTCAACACTAGGTGGCGCTATGATTATCAGGAAATATGGTATTGAAAATGTGTTCAGGGCGGGACTAATATGAATCATGTGAAGTTTGGTGGAGATTGGACCATTTATGCCAAAGCTACAGCAATTTCATTTTTCATGGCAAGACCTCAACATTCAACGCTCTGCAGCGGGCGCGCCATTCAACATTGGGCAAATCCTGTGATAACTTTTGGTCACAACATAGTCACGCTTACATACAACAAGTTTGGAGCCAATCTGATTAAATCTGTAGGACAAGTTCGTTAATTTACAAGCCCTGGAAATGGGCAAAAATGCACAAAAGTGGCACAAGTAAATTCAAAATGGCGGACTTCCTGTTGGGTTTGGAGCATGGCTCCAAGAG
>NC_065512.1:41187644-41189438 GCF_006386435.1 Epinephelus moara
TCATCAACGTCTTATGGCTTTTTTGACCAAGTTTGAGGTGGATCTGGTCAATTCTGTAGGAGATGTACATTAAAGTCTAAAACATGACATTTCCTGTTGCCAGTAGGGGGCGCTATATTTATCTCTAATTATTGACATGTAGATGTGTTCAGGGCGGGACTGGCATCAATCCTGTGAAGTTTGGGCAAGATACGGAAACTCAAGTTTTTGATAACTTTTCATCTTCAAGGTCTTGGGATGGGACAGACCAAGGTTTGAAGTCAATCGGATGAAATCTCTAGGACTAGTTCGTTAATTTATGACCCCTGGAAATGGCCAAAAATGCATCAAAATTGCACAGTAAATTCAAAATGGTCGACTTCCTGTTGAGTTTACAGCATGTCTCCAAGAGGCTTTTTTGTAGGTACTGGTGTGTTACATAAGCCTGCCAAGTTTCATACAGATTAAACTGGCGTCAGGGGCTGTTTCCTCAAATTTTTTTAGGGGGTGCTACTGAGCCATTTTTTGGGACCCGAGCATGCGACCCTTGAAATATCAAATTTTCACTCAGTTATGAGAAGTGTGCAAAGTTTCATGAGTTTTCACGCACGTTTAAGCCCTGAAAAGTCCAATTCATTTGGCGGAATAAAAAAATAATAATAATAATAATTAAAGCTGCAAGCAGCGATGAACGGGCCCTCGCACCTTCACGCAACTCGGGGGGGCTGGCAGGACGCCTTCTGACGCGTCAGTTCATTTCTGTCAAAGTTAGATATCGCATGCAGGAGTGACTCTGCATATCCTTGATACAGTGCTGGAATAACACATTTCACATTTTGTATCACTTTCTCTTTCCACTAGGGGGAGTTGGAGAGCGCACTAATTATACATCATGTTTTTGTACATCAAATATACACCACAGCATGTAACTTTCAGATAAATCGAAAGATAAGTGTTTGATGAGACCTACTTCCTGTCGCCACTGGGTGGGTCTATGAGTATCAGGCAATATGGTAATGAAAATGTGTTCAGGGCGGGACTAATATGAATCATGTGAAGTTTGATGGAGATCAGAACATTTACGGCAAAAATATAGCAATTTCCTGTTTCATGGCGAGACAGCAAAAGTAAACCCTCTGCAGCACGCATAGACACTAATGATATGTCATGTTTGTGTACATCAAATACACACCACAGCACTGAAATTTCAGGTAAATCCAAAGATAAGTGTCTGGAAAGAAGTACTTCCTTTCACCACTAGGTGGCGCAATGACTATCACGGAATATTGTCATATAAATGTGTTCAGGGTGGGACAAATATGAATCATGTCAAGTTTGGTGGACAACAGACCATTTACTCCAAATTTATAGCAATTTCCTGTTTCATGGTGAGACATCAAAAGTAAACCCTCTGCAGCGCGCGTAGACAGTAATGATATGTCACGTTTGTGTACATCAAATATAGACCACAGCACTGAAATTTCAGGTGAATCCAAAGATAAGTGTCTGGTAAGAAGTACTTCCTTTCACCACTAGGTGGCGCTATGACTATCACGGAATATTGTCATATAAATGTGTTCAGGGTGGGACAAATATGAATCATGTCAAGTTTGGTGGACAACAGACCATTTACTCCAAATTTATAGCAATTTCCTGTTTCATGGTGAGACNTACTTCCTTTCACCACTAGGTGGCGCTATGACTATCACGGAATATTGTCATATAAATGTGTTCAGGGTGGGACAAATATGAATCATGTCAAGTTTGGTGGACAACGGACCATTTACTCCAAATTTATAGCAATTTCCTGTTTCA
>NC_065512.1:41192119-41193629 GCF_006386435.1 Epinephelus moara
GAAAAACAATAGGGACCTCGCAGGTCTCCTGCTCGGGCCCTAATAATAAACAGCGTGATTTCAATAGGGTCCTCGGACGACTTCGTTGTCACTCGGGCCCTAATAAACAGCGCGATTACAATAGGGTCCTCACGGACGACTTCGTCGTCGCTCGGGCCCTAATAATAATAAAAAACAGCACGATTTCAATAGGGTCCTCGGACGACTTCGTCATCGCTCGGGCCCTAATAATAAACAGCGCGATTTCAATAGGGTCCTCAGACGACTTCGTCGTTGCTCGGGCCCTAATAAACAGCGCAATTTCAATAGGGTCCTCTGCGGACGACTTCGTCGTCGATCGGGCCCTAATAATAATAAACAGCGCGATTTCAATAGGGTCCTCCGCGGACGACTTCGTCGTCGCTCAGGCCCTAATAAACAGCGCGATTTCAATACGGTCCTCCGCGGACGACTTTGTCGTCGCTCGGGCCCTAATAATAATTCCTTCAGTTTCAATAGGGCCTTCGCCCGGCCTTCGGTCGGCGCTCGGGCCCTAACAATAGGGTCCTCACGGACGACTTCGTCGTTGCTCGGGCCCTAATAATAAACAGCGCGATTACAATAGGGTCCTCACAGACACAGATTCCACTGCAGCTCTTCATAGTTTGATTTCAAAGGAAACTGATAGAAGATCGATTGATAGAAGTACCGTTGATAATGTTGAGACTGCAAAATCTATCAATCAATCAATTTTATTTATAAAGCCCGATATCACAAATCACAATTTGCCTCACAGGGCTTTACAGCATACGACATCCCTCTGTCCTTTGGACCCTCGCAGCGGATAAGGAAAAACTCTCCCCAAAAGACCCTTTAACAGGGGAAAAAAATGGTAGAAACCGCAGGAAGAGCAACTGAGGAGGGATTCCTCTTCCAGGACGGACAGATGTGCTATAGATGTCGTACTATCTAGGGATTAATGTGCAATTTTGCTGGGTTCCTGCTAATGCTGGTGTTCAGGGCAATGAGAAAGCAGACATGGTTGCTAAGAGAGTGTTGAAATTAAGTGATGAATAATGAATCACTAATAAGAAAGGCAGTGAGGGATATGTGGCAGAAGAAATGGGACACCGATGTAAAAGGGAGACACTTATATAGCATACAAAAATCAACTGATGTTAAGGCTTTCAAGGGGAGATGCAGGAGAGACGAAGTAATTATCTCTAGATTTTTTTTTTTTTAATTTTATATACTTTATTAATCCCCCTGAGGGGAAATTCAATGTTTTTCACTCCATTGTCATTAACACACAGGTCCGAAATACACACCAGGGCTCAACAATAAGGATTGCTCAATTGCCCGGGGCAAGTAAAACTCAAAGTCGGGCATGTAAACTAACAACTCACTTGCCCGATCGGGCAAGTTGCTAAAAATAGTAAAAGTTAATAACTAATTGATAAAATAAATGTATTTTAAAACGTGCTCCTTCGGCTCTGATGCAGCGGTCTCTCTGCCTGAAGTCACAGGCACA
>NC_065512.1:41194135-41195520 GCF_006386435.1 Epinephelus moara
TAATACAGCAGAACTGGAGAGAGGGGTGAAAAATAAATAGAGGTGGGCATGGCTCAAGTAGGGCGCAAAATTATAGACGGAGAATGATTGACAAATTTTTCACTTTAAGCCCTGACACTGTCATATTTGTGTAGGAATTAAGCTACAATACATGACATATGTTGTTTTAATTAATAAAGTGTGAATAAAGATTACATAACATAAAAATAACTGCAGTCTTTGTTAATTGATAGCCGCTTAAATTAAACAATTTTTTTAGGGCAAGTAAAAACTGACTTCAGGCAAGTAGATCTCTGACCAACTTGCCCGACCGGGCAAGTGAAAAAAAACCTTAGCGTTGAACCCTGCACACACATGCACAAACAGGACCTATACATGCACAAAGTGGAGAGATGTCAGAGTGAGGGGGCTGCCATGGACAGGTGCCTCGAGCGGTTGGGGAATTTGGTGCCTTGTTCAAGGGCACCTCGGCAGTGCCCAGGAGGTGAACTGGCACCTCTCCAGCCACCAGTCTGCGTTCCATATTTGGTCCGGAGCAGGCGACCCTTCGGTTCCCAAGCCAAGTCCCTATGGACTGAGCTACTGCCACCCCCAGATTATGATTAGGACACATTGGATTTAAAACAACTCTGCATCTAATGGCAGAGTGTGTGTCTGATAAATGTGATGCCTGTAACGTTCCTGAAAATGTGGAACATGTCATTTTTCAGTGCTGTAAATATGACTCAGAGAGGAACACTCTATGTAATAAGATATATAAACTAGGAAGGAGATGGAGCTTGGAAGGAATATTAGGGAGGAGTGACAAAATGAGGGAATGTTATAAGGCACTCCTTGTCCTCTTAACAACTTAACAACTCAAGGGACTGAAATTGAAATGGTTACAATTTACAAGTATTTAGGGTTTATCATTGATCAGAACTTCAATCAATCAATCAATCAATTTTATTTATAAAGCCCAATATCACAAATCACAATTTGCCTCNATAAACTAGGAAGGAGATGGAGCTTGGAAGGAATATTAGGGAGGAGTGACAAAATGAGGGAATGTTATAAGGCACTCCTTGTCCTCTTAACAACTTAACAACTCAAGGGACTGAAATTGAAATGGTTACAATTTACAAGTATTTAGGGTTTATCATTGATCAGAACTTCAATCAATCAATCAATCAATTTTATTTATAAAGCCCAATATCACAAATCACAATTTGCCTCACAGGGCTTTACAGCATACGACATCCCTCTGTCCTTATGACCCTCGCAGCGGATAAGGAAAAACTCCCCAAAAAAACCCCTTTAACGGGGAAAAAAAACAGTAGAAACCTCAGGAAGAGCAACTGAGGAGGGATCCCTCTTCCAGGACGGACAGACGTGCAATAGATGTC
>NC_065512.1:41201402-41203103 GCF_006386435.1 Epinephelus moara
CAACAGCTAAGAGATTAGCGAGAAAGTCGTAGAAAGGAGGAGAGCTATAAGTGCTTAAACAGAACCAGTGTGGGTTAAGACTTGAAGTAGACGTTAAAGCAACTGTAGTGAGAAAACAGGCTAGCAGAATTCACCAGAGCAGTACAGAGACGCTGTCACAGAAACACCGGAAATGACACAACTCGCTTACCGCCATACGTCAGCACGTCAGGTACAGGTGTTTGAGTCCTTGTCTTTTAAATCACATATTGAAAAACTTGTCTCCAAGCTGAAGGTTAAATTGGGCTTCTTCTTTAGAAATAAATCCAACTTCTCCCTTCAGCAAGGAGACACTTAATATCTGCAACTTTTTTTTTTTTTTTTTTACCTCTGCTGGATTATGGTGATTTGCTTTTCATGAATGCCCCTAACCAGTGTCTAAAGAAGTTAGACACTGTGTACCATTGTGCTTTGCGCTTCTTTACTGGTTGTGGAAATCGCACACACCACTGTACTCTGTATGCTACTGCTAAATGGCCATCTTTGTACGTCCGCAGGCTCTCGCATTGGTTGGTTTTTATATAAATTTTTTATATAAATCTATTCTTGGCCTGGTTCCCTCTTACCTTTCTACATACATGTGCAGAAACCATAATCAATACGGCCTTCACTCTTGTAATACTCTTCAAATGCAGGTTCCAAGGGTGAGAACAGAACTTGGCAAAAAAGCTTTTAAATATGCTGCTCCCTCATCTAGGATTAATCTTCATTAGGATCTGAACGGGAAATTAGCTCTTTTAATCAATGTGACTGTTTCTAATTTATTTTAAAATTTGTTCTTTTCCTGGACCTTGTATTTCATGTTAATTGTATATTGTGTTTTTTATTAATTTATTGGGTATGACAGTTGTATATGTCTATTTGTGTTGTAACTTGTAACAATGTTGTATGCTGCCCTCTTGGCCAGGTCACTCTTGAAAAGAGATTTTTAATCTCAATGAGGCTTTCACCTGGTTAAATAAAGGAGATATATGTCTTCCTCAGAGACACAGGATTAGACTGTAAAGTGTAATTTATTGTATTCTATTTATTTACATATTTATTTATTTAAGTTGTTGGTATTTTTTTTTATGTTGTTGCTTTTTTTCTCCTTGCTTGTTTTGATTTTCCTTGTCCCATTAGCTGCTCTTGTCGTAGGACTGTTCCGCTATTTGGTTTTGTTTGTGCCTTTTCTTTGTCTAGTCCACTCTGGCCCGTGAGCCGGTAGCGGGCAAAAAGATATGGGTGTTGCCCTTGGGGCGAACTAGTTTTCTTTCTTTAAATGTTTGTTTGTTTGTTATTTTTGTCTGCCTGCTTCCCCCACTAATTACTGGGGCCTATTGCACAAAACTAGGATAAGGGATTAAGCCGGGATATCTTGGTTATCCTGGCTCAACTTATCCGTGATCAGGTTGCACAAAAGCGGGATAGTGGAAAGCGGGATATGTTATGACATAAGTTACCATGGAGATTTATTCTGTGGAGCTAGCCTGCTCCAGACCAGGCTAAATTCCAGGATCTATTTAATCTCATTCCTTATCTCAGTCAGCAGTCACCACAAACGGAAACCAATAGTTATTCCACTGCCCACTGCACATTGTTATCACATTCAACCAGACCCACTGTCATTATTTAAACATTTGTGATCATTAATTGCAATCATTTTAGATAAATGATGATTTT
>NC_065512.1:41203314-41228693 GCF_006386435.1 Epinephelus moara
CTTAAGTGGTGAAGACAGTGAAAGCATGCCTTCAGGAGGGCCAAAGGTCATTTCGATCCTGGCCCTTGTCCTGGCATGGGCATGATTATAGGCCTGCTGTGCTTCCTGAGGGTCTGTGTATGGTGTGAGGAGAAAAGGCTGGCAGGCATACCCCCTGTCCCCCAGCAACTCACCAGAGAATTCACCTGTCAGTACAAAATCTCATCATCACAACCTCATAAATAGAGTGACATTCTTGACACAGCCATGATGTGTGTTGGTGTTGGTGTCTCCAACATTGTGACAGTGCTGCCAGAAACTGCAAGGCAAACTAAAGTCAGATAGTCCAAATGGATTCGATATGAATGTGGTTATGTCCCATGTAGAGATGGAAGAATGTACCTTGTTTGAAGCGGGTGGCATCTTGGGAGGGACATATGTTTGTGTCTGTCCCCCCAGGGATCCCCTCCAACACAGGCCTGCCTTTGTTTTGTGCCAAGGCTATGTCCTCTGCTGGGGTGAGGTCAGCTGATGGTGACCCACCACCCGTGCCTTGCTTGTGGGTTGTTGTTTTTTTTGACTGCTAAAACAGTACAGACAATGTGTGAGCAGGCACCTTCGTTCATGACTTCATTCGTTGAACCCAGCTCAGTCATTTATCCTGGATGTCTGAATCCTACTTTTGTGCAACGGGCAGGGGTGGAAAGAGTACCAAAAAAATCTACTCAAGTAAAAGTACTGTTACCTCGATGAAATTTTACTTAAGTAAAAGTAAAAGTACTGGTGTAAAAATCTACTCAAGTAAAAGTAAAAAGTAGCTCATTTAAAATGTACTCAGAGTAAAAGTTACTTAGTTACTTCTTAAGGGGGGTATAATCTCTCCCCATGCAATAAAAAAGTACAAAAACATACACAAAGCTCAAACTCACTTTTTTATTAAAGAAAACACATAGATCACAGATAGATCCAGATTACAGTTCCTCCTTAATTACTCAATGAACTTGCTTTTTAGTTTGAACAGGAGCTGGTTTTCAGGACTCGGCACTATCAGGTGAGTCAGAAATAATAATCAGAAATAGTATCATTGTTTTCAAGTTGCACCGACGCACCTGTTGCATATTCAGGTGTACAGAGATACACATGTATCAAAAACTGCACAAATAAATCAAAATTTTGCAAAATAATCATGACTTGATTCATGCCTGAGCTTTCATTCACATCTCACTGTATAAGAACAGAAAATCAACAGGAAACTGTCTTTAGCTTTTCAAGACATAAAAGCAGAACAAGATTATCCCACATATGAAAATAAATGTTAACAAAACTCAGTTGAAGTGAAAGTCGTCGGCTCTGTGTCTTTTCACTGATAACCAACAGAAACATATGGAAAACATCTGGAAAACACTCCAGAAACACTCAGTCGAACCTCAAGTCTAAAAATCACAGATCTCTGGATGAACCATCTCCAAGTGAAAGTCAATTCTTTCTTCTTCTAGGATTTTTGACTGATTTTTCGAAGCACTTTTTACACCGTTTCTTTCTCCTCCTGCTCTGCTTTAGTTCCTCATTTTAATTACTCAATGAACTTGCTATTTAGTTTGAGCAGGAGCTGGTTTTCAAAGTTAGTAGAGTTCATTCTAGCTCGGTTTGCAGTGAAAAGCAGTCCAGCACAGCTGAAGAGGCGCTCACAAGCAGCAGAAGCAGGCAGGCCAGTGTTGAGTTTGAGAGAGAGCTTTTTGATGAGAGGAAAAGAGTTCAGTAGGTCAATTTTGTCTGAAACACAGGCAAGGAACCCATCTAGCTCACTTGTGCCTTTTGACTTTTTGGACTTCAGTGATGAGAAGAAATCGTCCTCATCTGATGAGTGGCCGACATGCTCCATCTCATCCTCTGTCATGTGCTCAATGTGGTGCTTCACATAGGCCAAACCTGTGTTAAGTGACAAATACACACAAAACACATAGAATATATCAGACATTTAGGCTTTCATTTATGTGGCAACTTAATTCATCATAATGTTGCCATTACAAAAACCAAAACATTTTCTACATTCATGTAAACAGGCTCATTATTTTGTTGCATATATGATATTGGACTAAGCCTTCTTAAAGGTGGCAAAAATGTTTTGCTGCTGGCCCTGTGCACAGCAGTACACTGCTTTGCTTCTATGCTGAAGAAGTGGAGACTCCTCTTCTCCAAACTTTGTGTGAGGTGACCAGCATCTACAGTAGGTGATACACTGACTATATGTAGTTTATACATCCCCCATCAATAATCCAAATGATACCTTTAATAATAATAAGTGATGAAAATCATACCTGCTTCTATGATGTTGGCTTTCTCAGTCCAAGTGGTCTTGAATTTTGTCAGAAAGATCGCTGCAGCTATCAGTTCAGGGTCTCCCATCATCCCACCAAAGCGCTTCTGGACACCAACTTGAATGGCTCTGATTAGTGGTAGGCACAACTTGCAGGATACTTCCAGTCGTCCGAGTTTTGCTTCTAACTGGAAGATCACTGGCAGCAGCCATCCCATGTGTGTGTTCGTCTCTGACTGAAGGATGTTTAATGTCTTCGTCACAGGCTTCATCACGGTGCAGTACTGGGTCAAGAAGGCGATTTCAGCCGGACTCAGCCTATATGACATAAAGCAAATATAAACAGATAAATACTATGTTTTAAATTAGAAGTTTGCCACAACCAAAATTCACAAAATGTCAGAAATTCAAGTCAACACACCAAAGCCAAACCACTCTGTACTAAGGATTACCAGCAATCAGATGCTTTATTTACCCATCTCACTAGTACTACTGATAATATTGATACTTTGTGGTCATTTTTATGATATCAAATAAATCCACTCATGTTCTATTCAGACTGTATGCTCAATGTGTGTGTATTTATGTACTATTCACCCCCTGTGTTTTATGGAAAAAGTTGTAATTGAAAATGTAATGGAGAATGTGTGAGAGAGTCATTATTTCAAACTGTGAATAGTGCTTACATAATGTATTCCATTTCAGGAGTACTCACATTTTCACCTTGAATTTCTCAGACATTTCTGATGGCACCCTCTCCCTTCTCGTGTATAATTTGTATGATCCTCTCCACAGCCATGTATGTGGAGTCCCACCGTGTTTGATTTGGCCGTATGAACTGGAGGTTGCATTCTTCTTCCACAGTTTCTGCAGCCATGTGTGACCGACCTGTTTTGTTCCACAGTCCTTGGCATTTCCCAAAGGCTGCACGTGATAGCCGTTTGTATGTATCATTCTGTTCTTCTGCCTTGGCAGCATCTGTTGTGGCGATTAAGTTTAACAGGTGAACCTTTGATGAGGAGGCAGTTGGTATTCAAGACCGTTGTTTTCTTCCAGGATGTTGAATGTGTCTTGATGGGTGACTTTGGGCTCTTCTTCAGAAGAGTCTGACTCGGCTTCCGTGGACGGGCTGTGCTCCCCAAACACGCTGAATGCTTTGATAAAATTTGACCCGCTGTCCGTTGTGGTTCTTACAACTTTTCCCCTTAACCCGTACTGACAGTGAACGTCATCAAGGGCACCTGCTAGCACATCGAACGTGTGGGACCCCCTCAACCTCTGGCATGCAAGTACAACGGATCTTCTTTCAAACGTTTCTTCATCTTTCCAATGACAGGTGACCCCTATGAAACTTCTCTGGTGTGCTGTCCAATAATCGGTGGTAGCTGCAACATAACTGACTCCACTGAGGTGTGACACCACAGCCTTCTTCATTTGAGTGGAAGCTGCCTGTATTCTGGCCCGGAGAGTGGGTCTGGAAATGATCTTGCATTGAGGATTCAGTGTTGATACAAGTTCTTTAAAAGCAGGTTGTTCAACCACAGCAAATGGATGAAGGCCTTCACAAATGAAGTTAATCAGAACCTTGTCAACTTTTGCTTGTGGCACACATTTGGTTCCACCCACTGCCACCAAGTCAGATATTTTTGCTTGCTTGCTTTGGGTTTTTTCTGGTTCCAGGGTCCGCTTCCGTGCTGCCACGAGGTCAGTGTATACTTTCATCTTTGATGGATGTTTCCTCTGTGAACAAAAAACAAACATCGTTATATAAATAATCAATACCATGTTTTCATTAAACATACAGTTAAAATGTTTTTTATATTAACAGATTCATTCATATTTTTCAAAGTGTCATGTAGAAAGAGTAGACTATATCATGGATGGGTCACTGGCAGACTTTAAGTGTGGTCCCAGATCACCTGGTTTTATCCAGCATATAAGATTACTGAATGAAAAACATTCACCAATATATCAATCAATCAATCAATCAATCAATCAATCTTTATTTATATAGCGCCAAATCACAACAGTCATCTCAAGGCACTTTACACATAGAGCAGGTCTAGACCACACTCTTTAATTTAATTTTAAAGAGACCCAATATTAGAACAACACTAGAAGATTTTTTATTAGCCAAAACTTAATAACTTTTTGGTGCATTTTTCAATGTGTTAATACACTCATAAGCAATTTCAACGCATATTATAGCAATAGCATAATTTTGTGTGAAATTGAGGAATGAGTCAAATTTGATTGTTTAAAATGAAGCTTACTAGCTTTACTACCAAGTAAGCTAACGTTAACTAGCACTATAAAGCTAGCTGCTAACACTGACGTTAGCATACCATGATTGAGTAAAGTTATTAATTGCATGGATCCATGATTAATTGCATGTAACGTTAACATTATTTAGCTTCACGTGAGGTTATCTTACCTGTACATGCTTGTGCAGGTTGGAAGCAGAGTTTTTGTAGGTGGATAGCTGCGTCTCTTTCGGCATACAAAGTTTACATTGCATGATGAAATTGTTCTCATTCGCGGACTTGAACTCAAAAAAGTCCTTTAAGTATAGCCAGGGATTGGCCTTACGTTCTCCGTGCGTGTCTCTGTGTCCCAAATTCGACCCTTCTCCATCGACACACTTGTCTCCAACCACACACTCGTCTCCATCCGTCTCCATCCTCTTTTAGCTAACGTTAGCTCCTCTGTGGCACTGGCACCAACGTCTTGACGTTTCTGACCTTCTGGCGCTGCAGTTGTCCAGAGCCAATCAGACGGACGGTTACTGGCATGCAGACGCAGTGCAAGTTCATCTATTTTTTTTTTTTACTTTGTAACGGAAGCTATTTAAAATGTAGTGAAGTAAATTACTTCCAACAATATGTACTTAAGTAAAAGTAAAATTACTGATTTTAAAAATTACTCAAAAAAGTACAAGTACACAAAAAAACTACTCAATTACAGTAACGAGAGTAAATGTAACTCGTTACTTTCCACCCCTCAGGGCAGGCTTCAGGTGTGCTGTGGTTGAGCTGTTTTGCAGTGAAGATTATCACATATGGAAATTTGGAAATGTGTTAGTACTTCAAGTGCAAGACTTACAGATTGCAGTGTGCATTGGTGTGATGTGGGAACTTAACCCCTACTCTGTAAGTGATTGCCTGCGGGACAAATCCTGAGTAGGGTGAGGTGGGAGAAGATACGATCATTTGTCAAATTTCTGTGATAAAAAGACTTTCTTCCTTACATCATTTCCTGTCATCACTTATGCTAGAGACCTGTAGTGGGTGTAACAATTATATTTTTAATTTGTTTTTTTGTTTACTTCAGAGCCCTTGTTCGATTCTACGGCACGGCACTGGTTTCCTTTAAGGGGCGTTTCAGGAAGTGTGTTATAAGGAGAATTACCGTCAGTAGCTTCCCAGACTGTCGTTAGTCCCAGACTTTGAGGAAGTATTGCCATCTAGTTTCGATCATTATTCTAGTTGTTGAACAGATTATGGCTGCTGTGGAGACAGATGTGCTCGGGGACTCGTCGCACCCTATGAAATGACGCTGCCGCGATGCTTTTCGGTGTCCTGTGCTTTCTAGTCGTCGTCCAAGGTAATTAGTTAGCATTAACTTAGCAGTTAGGGTTTCGTGTTACAGCTAACCTACTTCTCTGTGCTTGTTGTGAGGCAACATCCCGTGTGTGTGTGTGTGTGTGTGTGTGTGTGTGTGTGTGTGTGTGAGTGAGAGAGTGTGAGTGTGAGTGTGAGAGAGAGTGAGAGAGAGAGAGAGAGAGTCAGAAATTAAACTGAGGTGTCCTCATGTAACCCATGCCAACGTTCGCTAAAACCCACACACAAGGCCTCTATAACGCAGCCTGTCTGTGTTTATTAAGGTACCAGACTAAATTTAAAAAATCACTCTTTAAAGGCTCCTTTCGCGTCGACAGTGTTGAGCATGTATCCACCTTATTTTTCACGGAAACACGGAGGCACAACAGAACGCAGCCAGCTTCCTTTTTTTTTGTGCGACACTTCCGGTCCAGCACTCTTGACCAGTGTTGCCAGATCTCGCGTGACAAATAAGCAACCAGGCCTGTGAAAACTAGCCTCACGTCACCAGGCTCGTCTATTCACTATGAATTTTGTCTGGATTCTGGTTCCGGTCTAGGGAGCGGATGCGGTATTCACCAAATTCACCAAACTAAAAGTGTTCACCATAGTAAAACTTTAAATTCTGGCGCACCATCGATTTGGGGTGATGAGGGGTGTAAGCAAATCGATTAACTTAATGGCTTGGGGCTTTTCTTGTAAATTATATTCTTTAAATCAAACTTTTCACCGCATTTTTATTAGCTTGGTGCTTTTATTTTTACGGAAAGGCACATCCATCGAATTCCGGATCCTGTCTCACTCGCCCTGGTTCCGTTTCCTTACCAAAACGGCCACTAACGGCCCCAGACTAGTGAAAACAAGCCCAAAACAAGCGACTTTTTCCACGGAGCCCCCCAAGGTTCCGGGGAGAGAAAATTAAATAAACTGTGTACACGGTTTTACAGTCCGCGAGGACGGATTTTAAACTGTGGGTACAGATTGTCAATTTACATCTATGTGGACAGATTAGTAAACTGTGCGCAGTTTTCCAAAACTGTACCCAGGGTACACAGTTTATTTATTTTTCTCCCCCCTGAGCTTCAGGACAATAACCACAAGAGGGAGTTAAACCACCTTATTTAACATTAGAAAACAGATGGGATATCAAATATAGACTGATGTACCAAGTACATTATATACACAGTAAACCTCTGATAATTAAAATTTGCACACACAAATAAATATCATCCTGAATTCACAATTCTTTATTATTGCTTTTAATGCACTCATCTAACTTTTTTCTTTTAGTTACAGGACTGATGTTTTCCTAACCAGAAAAAAACACATTAACCTGCTCTGCCTCTGATTGGCTAGTACTCGTTGCCATCAGGGTCAGAGCCAATTAGAAGCAGGATGCGGGTGGGGAAAAAACTCTGCTCTCCTGTGTGTATGGGGAAAGGGGAGGGACAGAGGGAACAGGCAAGACAAACTATTCTACGTTTAAATAACATATCGAAAATATCTGCTTGACAACTTATTATAGAGCTGGGAACAAGCCCAAATAAGCAACTACGCTTTAGAGACAAGCCCAAAAAAAACGCGACCCGCGACTACCAATATTTGTAAGCGACTTTACAGAAAAACAAGCCCAAAGTCGCTTATAATAAGCGGACTTGGCAACACTGCTCTTGACCACTGTGTAAATGGGAATCGGCTTGTTGTTTACCTTGTTGAGTTTAGCTATGTACATACATACATACATACATACATACATACACACATATATATATATATATCACATTTTCACGTTACTATATCACCGTTTAGACTAATCTGATGTTTGTAAAGTCTATAAACACAATGATTGAACAAACATTACTATTTCTGTGTGTGTAATTAATAACATGGTTATCGTAGATAATAACTCAATAACCGGTCCGTGAAAAAATGGTTGATGCGTACATGCTGATTCGGGTGCTATCAGAGCCGATCCGCGCATCACTATGGCTTAATAATCACTAAAAACACTAAAAGTCAATAAAAACAACCCGTCCTGTGTTAGGAGTGTATGTCGCTGACAGAAAGAAAGAAAGAAAGAAAGAAAAGGGAAAAAAGAGACAGAAAAGCAGCGTATACCTCACATATTTATTTCTCACAGTTGCGCACACGTTTGCTGGCATGCAGACGCACCGTCTGTGTGTCTGTGTGTCGAGGGTGCGAGCCGCAGCTTCAGCTGCTCAGGTAGAGAGGCTGTGTATCCCGGTGTGTTTTTTCACTGATTCGGTTCTGCAGGTTGTCTGCTGGTACACTGGAGAGGGGGATCAAGCAGTTTGTCTCACTCGGGATAGACTGCGCTGTTTGGTTCATAGTTTTTGATTGACGTGCGATTTATTCGCGTTTAGAGGGAATTATTTTTACCGGCAATTACCGGATAACGGAAACGTGGGCACAGTTATCTATATAAAATACACAGACTAACTAATTAACTAACTAACTGATTGACTAACATAAACAATTGAAAATTGAAAAAAAATTAGCTTGCACCGTTAGCTCCGGTGTTCTGGATTTACTCGCGACCCTGTCAACTGGCGACCTTCAGCCGAATGCGTCTATGGTTGTCGTAGTGACAACAGCTGTTTTCAACCAGGAAGAGAACACGTAGCTGTCCTCGCGAAGGCCATTTTCTGCTTATGAGAGGGAGGTGGAAATCACTGTTGAACCCAAAATGAATATCCGAATATCCAACGTCAAACTAACTTCACCTCGGTACTCTTTCATACCACATAGCCTACTAGGGCTGTCAACGAATATTCTAAATTCGAATTTAAATTTGAATTTGGAAAAAAAATGGACCTTCGAATGTGAAAATTGATATTCGATTGTGGAGGGGAAAAAAACATCACCACAGCTGTCCTCTTTGCAAGTGGGCGTTGGCCTGGGCCGCTGCACTGAGGCCACACCGTCCATGGAGGTGCTGCAAAGCGCCGCACACCGAAATTCTCGCACGAGCCGGAGCACTTCCGTTCACATCAGACGCGTATTTCTCTAAGCTGGTCGACAAGCGGTTCTGCTCCCAGCTGTTGTCTCCGTCACCCGGCTTGACACATCGGCTCGCGCAGAAAATAGACCAGAGCCGGCCACGGAGCTGCGCAGCGCAGCGCAGCCGGTGTGGATGACACAATCGGTTAACATGGGCGCTGAAAGAAAACTGGTTTCGCTTCTCGGCGCCTCGAGGCTCTTTGCAGCGCTTCCGTGAGCGGTGTGGCCTGACGGGTCAGAGAGGGGGGTGAGCGAGAGGTCCACGGTTGTTTATAACGTAATGTTATAGATAATTGTTTTATGTGTTTTAATGTGTAGGTATGTAAATGTTTTCAAAGACGTTTATGTTGAAATAAAAATACCTACAAGTAGTTATGTTTCCTTGTATTAATACATATACAAGTATGTTTCCTTGTATTAGTTTGCCCTCTTGTGGACATAATGCGAAGAAAAAAAAAATTCGAATGGTTCGAACCTATGAGTTATTTTTAGAAGGAATATTCGGACGTCATTTTTGAGCAATTTTGACAGCCCTACAGCCTAGTGTTTGTCATATTTGTATGCTTTTAATCGCCTTAATGCTACAACATAAATAGATAATTTATCTTAGAGATAAATCTATTATACAGCTGCTGCTTTATTGCTTAATTTAAAATAAAGTATTTCCACGTGAGTATATGAATATTGGCTTTATCGACCTGTAGCACAACAATAAATGTTAGGCTTATGAATTAAGTAGGTTTAAACCGCTGGTTTTTGTATTGGAAAGCAGTGAGATTGTAAAATGTTCCTCAGTGCATGGACAGTGTGGTCACAAGTTGATCTGGCTGCCTCCCAATTTGAAGGTATAGCTGGCTGTATGTTGTCGGATTTTTATTGGATCTGTCAATGACATGGTGTTGTAATAGTGGCGCACCCCGTTAATTGTGCGCCTATAATTTATTTTCCCATTATGAAGCGGGTTCGAATCCCGTGAAAATATTCTTTTTTACATTTCACGGGGCTGAACGGTTCTTTAATATGGCACATGTTTATTTAGGCAGGCACCAGAGACGAAACTGTGTAGGCCTATTTAGAAAATTTATTCCAGATAGGAGTTAGATTTAGCCTACAGGAAAAGCAACTTGGCCTCTTCCTGTTTTCAACATTCCGACATAACAAGTGTGATTCAAACCACGACTGAGTGTCGGTCCGTGACTGGGTTCCTCCAACAAGAGTCCAAAGACGGATCAGGTCGGCTATGTTTTGATATTGTTATGAAAAATTGAGTGAAGAGGCCTTCGCGAGGACAGCTACGTGTTCTCTTCCTGGTTGAAAACAGCTGTTGTCACTACAACAACCATAGACGCATTCGGCTGAAGGTCGCCAGTTAACAGGGTCGCGACAAAATCCGGAACACCGGTAAGGGAAAGCGTGAGGGAAAGCGGCTGACCGGAAGTCACGCACAAAAACACGGAAGTTGATCACTATTTACTTCCGTGTTTGAAACAAGGCTATTCAAGAGAAGGCTGAGACACGGGGTCAAAGACAGTGGATAAACCAAGACGGTCCACTGCGAGTCAGTTTCCTGTATCAGTGTCACATGGGGTTCGCGACCACCATGCCCCTTTAGGAGACTAACAGCAGGTACTGAGTCCATTGACTTCAGTGGGAGAAATGAACGTGATTACAGATTATGGCCGATTCTTTCGCCCCATAGTCACAAAAGTAAATATTGGACCCATTTATCACAAGCCACATATCTTCAGAACATTCCGACACCAAAATGGCAAATTTCACACGGACAAATCAGGAGAAAATTTACTTTGTTCAAGACCTGTCTCTGTCTCAACAACACACTCTCGCGAGATCTGGCAACAGATAGCTCCTCTCTGGTGCTGAAATCAGTGCAGTTTCACCAAAGATACTGGATTAAAAAAATATTTTTTTTCTAGCAGATGTCTTAGTTACAACATGATTGAGCTAACTGGAGTAGTTTCATGTCGTATCCGACAACAGGAGGCTTTTAACAGATGACGTCCTGATGTTAACTTTGCTGCTAGTGTTAGCTGTCCCTGTCAGCTGCAGCAACTGATGCTTTCTAGACATCGTGATTTCCCAAAACTGAATAAATACCACAGATAGCAGCACAAAACTGCTTTGCTAGCTCAATCATGTTGTAACTAAGATATCCGCTGGAAAAAATATTTTTTTCACGGACCGTTTAATGAGTTATTATCTATTACAGACACCGCTAACGGCTAACGGTTAGCCCAGCTAATCTACGATAACCAAGCGAGGTTGGGGATACTCGTCTTTGATTGGCGGTTCTCCATCGTCTTTGATTGGGCTACGGGGGACAACGCCTACTTAGGAGACCGGAAATGTATACCATTTCATACAATGGGGGTATATTGTAGGTGGGCCATCTTGTTATAATACAGTATCTTTGACGGGGTCAAACATGGGGGGATTGCACATGTGCAGTAAAATCTGGTCTGCACTTCCTCAAAGGCTCAGTAGATGGCGTGAGACCGCAGAATAAGGGGGATGTTTGTTTCATGGTCAGTTTGTATTTTTGGTTACATTTGGGAATTTATGAATGATTTGAAAATGTTTTTGTTTTTGTTTTTGCAATAGAATTTAACTATTATGGCATCTGTGCTCTGGTTTAACAGCAAAATATACTGTGATAATATCTAGTGTTACACTGAAGGATGATTCTCAGAATCAAAACCAATGACAACAGCCCTAGTTATTTACCAGAGGCATTAGTTAAGGTTAGCTACTTTATTAAGGAAGAAAAACAAATTAAAATGATATTGAAAAAAGAGCTTATTGACACATTTTGACATATTCCAGTATTCAAATATTCTCAGTTTCATTATTGTCTTGATGTCACACACCACAAAACACAGGAACAATTGCAGGACAAAAATGATTTATTTTGCGTTTTCACACACAAACAGTCACCACACAAATAACAAATGAACTAAAAGTCTGAGGAAGAGCTTTGTGCTGGAAACATCACACAGCAAAACAAGAGGTATTTGATCTGGCTCCATTTTGTTGGTTCTGGGATATGTGCATGCATGTCATTTTCACAGCTTATTATTGGACTGTCACTGGTGGCCTGCGTTGTGGGGGAGAATGACAGAGATGCAATTCCGACAACTTCAGGCAGCCGCCGTCCAAAAGTCCAAGCAGACCGCACCAAGCGCACTCCTTGATCGCCTGAGTGGATCCTGCGCTTTTTATCTAGTGCTCCTGCTATCACCCTCCAGCATTGCAGCTCAAGTTACACTGCGCATGTGCAATCCCCCCATGTTTGACCCCATGTCTCAGCCTTCTCTTGAATAGTCTTGGTTTGAAACAAGGCTATTCAAGAGAAGGCTGAGACACGAGCCGTTTCTCAGTACTCAAGTTCGGCAGTTCGGACTTGTGGACTTGGCAAGTTTGGACTTGGCAAGTCCACGCGAGAGTCCGGACTTCCCGAGAACGGGAGGACGGGAGGACGGGAGGACGGGAGTACAGTCATTTCTGCTTTTGGAACAGCAGCGAACTTGATGATGTCACTACCTCCGCTCGCCTTGGCTGTTGTATTGTGTTGTATACATGCATTTAGAATAAAACAATATAAACGCAGCCCTGCGTCTTTTCATAGACATTGTAAGAAATTAATATGTATATGTTTTTAACGTTTCAACATATATAACTGACATACAAAAACATATAAATAGCCAAAATATTTTCATAAAATATCTTTTAAAATCTTTTCCCCGCAGCTGGCTTCTGATTATAATCAAAAGTCAAGTGCGGGGGGAAAAGTTTGTGGAGAGTTGGTGGTTATTGTGATCGTGAGCACTGGCGAGATGGAAATCAAAAATCAATAACGGATCGGAGAAGGCGTCTTGGCGCAGTTATTGCAGCAGGACTGCTGTACCTGCAGGCTGAGGAGGAGGCTGCCCAGCCGAGGAGGCAGATCCCAGAAAGACAGTGGAGAATGAGGATGAGGATGAGACGTGCAATGCTTGCATGTCTGTTCGATATGTTTGTCCAGTTGTGGACAAAGTACCCAGGAATATCACAACAAAGAACAAAAAGTCAGTCACAAGTAAAAGTGCTGCATACCAAATCTGACTTGAGTAAAAGTATCTGGGTATTGTCAGCAAAATGTAGGACTACTTAAAATTAAAAGTTAAAAGTACTCATGATGCAGAGTGACCCAATTTCAAGTGTTGTGATCATCATATGCATGAATATGTATTGAGTATTAATTGATCAACGTAGGCTACATGTAAGCAGCATTTAAATGTTGTCATGGTAGAACTAATTGTAACACCTTTCACTGGTGTACTAGTCTAATGTATAACAACACACAGCAACTTGTAAATATGAAACAACATATAAAACAAACTATCTGAAAAGTAACTATAGCTATCAAATAAATGTAGCTTGAGTAGAATGTACAGTATTTCCCTCTAAGTAAATGAAAATACCCAAAGTACAAGTACATCAAATTTGTACTTAAGTACAGTAGCTACTTGAGTAAATATACTTAGTCACTGTCCGTCACTGCATTTGTCTCATCATTATGCTTTCTGTTTACATTTTTATGGAGACTTGACAGTTGGTACACCTAGAAAAAACAACAGCAGTTTAATATTCAGTCTAACATTTTATTGAAGTGTTGAGTTGTAGATTGTGGTGCTGTTGAACTGTACTGGATTACACTGACAGCAGTTTCTCATATAGTCTGTCCTCACCAATATAAATGGGATCAAACAGGTCAGATGTGAAGAGGAAAAATTTATTCAGCCACACTTCAGACATCATGCAGGTATACAATTCATATCAGATAATCAATATTTAAAATGCTGTTGAATAAATACTACAATAAAGACAATTAATCTTTAAATACAATAAATAAATTACAATAAATTCTTAAAATCATTATTGAATGGTAAAAACACATAGGCCTAAATAAGCAAAAGAATGCAAAGAACAATAACATGTTACAACATTTAATAATATAAGAATATATCTTATACTGAGACTGAATGTTGCCCATTAGACATACCCCAAACGAATTACATTTCATATTTAACCACTACAGAGATATCAGCCACGAATTTCAAAAGGACTACCCGAGAGAGGCTGCTCTCTGGGGCAGCCTGAGCGCTCATACACACGTTTATTATCTATGAGCGCTGACACCGCTAGATGACAGCGGTGTCAGCGCTCATAAACACATGAGCGCTGACACCGCTGTCATCTAGCGGACCTCAGTCACATTCAACTGGGCTCTATATTAAAACATCGACCACGGGTCTGACGTTTAAACTACGCATGAAAACACTACGTTCTGTGACAAAACAACAGTAACATATCGGTAATTATGGCTTACAATTGTGCGCCTTTCCCTCACTTGTCATTTTCCGATGATTGTTGCGAAATGCATGCTGGGATACCTGGCTGTCTGAAGTCCACACAAGTCTGCTCCGATGCATCCCCGGTGAAATGGGTGTGGCGAGAACACATCCGGGAATTTGGACTGAACTTGGCCAGATGTGAACTTTGAATTGGAACAGTACTTGGGCTGTGACTGATGACGTGTCACAAGTCCACAAGAACACAAGTCCGCACAAGAATGCATATTGAGAAACGGCTACGGGGTCAAACATGGGGGGATTGCACATGCGCAGTAAAATCTGTTCTGCACTTCCTCAAAGGCTCAGTAGATGGCGTTAGACCATGGAATAAAGGGGATGTGCATGCATGTCATTTTCACAGCTTATTACTGGACTGTCACTGGTGGCCTGCATTGTGGGTGAGAATGACAGAGATGCAATTCCGACAACTTCAGGCAGCCGCCGTCCAAAAGTCCAAGCAGACCGCACCAAGCGCACTCCTTGATCGCCTGAACAGATCCTGCGCTTTTTATCTAGCACCCCTGCTGTCACCCTCCAGCATCTGCAGCTTAGGTTACACTGCGCATGTGCCATCCCCCCATGTTTGACCCTTCGTCTCAGCCTTCTCTTGAATAGCCTTGGTTTGAAAATAAGGTGGATAGGATATGATGTAATGCTATATGATTCATATAGAGCTTTGAGGAAAAATCGGCATAGTGAATCCATCAAACAACACTCAATTTCAATAAATTGCAATACCCTGTCATTCTTTTTCGTCAGATTTGGAGGGACTTGTCTTTCGCATGTATTCTGGTATAAAGTGTCAAACATCATCTTCTCATTTACTGCTCTGTATATGTCCATTCCCTTCTGTCCCAGTACGGTCTGAGGCACCACCAGGTCCGCCCCAGAACATCCGTGTTGATAACTGGCTGCTGTCATGGACCCCTGCCTCCAAGGAGGAAGATGTCACCTACACCGTTCAGTACAGCAGGTGAGCTCTGATGGTTATGGCACCTGTTGCAACATGTGAATCAATAACCTGCATGAAAAAAAATCTGAAAGGTTCCTGTTGTCTGGTCATATGACAGGAAATTGTTGCATCATCCTTTCCTCTTTATGTTTGCTTAGATGATGTGTGTGTGTGGAGACAGCTCACAGACAGTATTTTGGCTAGTAAAAAACTGTATTTCCATTTTAATCTATCTGTAAGCAAATGTGTTACACATTGTAAATATGGTTATTGACATCATGACAGATTCTGGACTGATGTAAGTCTCCTGTTCTGGTCCACAGCTTTGACAGCCGCATGTGGACAGATGTACCAGCCTGCATCCATATATCATCCGATTCCTGTGATGTCAGTTCCACTAAAGCCTTGGGCGAGCACGGCTGTGTTATGCTGCGTGTACAAGCAGAGAAGAAACGTGGGCTGACCTCGAAACCAGTCAAGGCCTGTAGCAGACATGGTAAGAAACTATGAGCTAACATGTGCATCAGTCTGATAACGATGTGCTCTTACTGGCAGCAGTTTAGTTTATGTTGTAGTTTGCACAAGAAGCTCTGAATGTATGCATGTGTTGATGCTGTGGTATCGTCTAAATGTAGCACTAAGGAGACTCTCATATTGCTACAGTTGTGAAAATCCAGCATGTTACCCAGTTGTGAGTGGTCTGAGTGGTTAATACTACAAACTAATACAGGAAATTTGTGGTTTCAGTCTCTGACCAGATAACATCTACTGTCTGTTTACTGGATCTGCCTCCATATTTTATATACATATCTGCTTGCTACACTGGATCTCTTTATTCGCTGTTGCCCCCAGAGGCTTATTGTCCCTAGACCACTAGCCAATGGGTTTGGAGATTAGGTGTTAACCACCCTAACCATGGTGTGAACCACATAGTTTGAAGTGTCCAATTCTTAACACCCATAGCAAGTTTTCATAACTTTGACATATCATTGTGCTAGATTGATTTGTCAGTTGAGGTTTGGGTATTTGCGATGTGTTTTAGGTCTGAAAAGTTGGTGGTGGTCACTCAAGGTCTCACGCCTACTGTAACGAAAGAGAACAGATAGCGTAAATCTTAGTTGATTTAGTTAATACTCAATATATTTGTTGTACTCTTCCAGGTGACTCCTGCACTCCTGACTTCAGTCTGACTGCAGGGCCCGGCTCCCTGACTGTACATTTGAGTAGAAACCACAGTTTGATTCTGGAACATGAAGACCATGCAAAATACAGGGTTTATTATGGCAAGGAAGGAGAGCCCCTTAAGGTGAGAAACCTTGTTAGTGTAGCAAGATACACATGCTGTTACTTCCTGTTTAGTGTGTACTGTACGTGATCCAAGACTATGTTCTCACTAATCTGGTTCATTTTGGAATACTGTTCGGGTGTTTGACACCAGTATTGTCAGGTCAGTTTTGTTCCCATCTCCTTGCACGTTAAACAAAAAGCCGGATCTCTACTTCTTCCTGTCATGCTCAGCAAACAACAAAAGTGTTGAACACAGCTAACATGTGACCAGCAGTGGGACAGACAGACAGGACAGGTCACTCTGCTGAGTCTCAGCTGGTTAAACCTTGTGCCTATGTACGTGTATACTGTGTTTTATAATACAGCCAAATACACAATGACAGATAACCAAATGATAACTATTGTCTTGATGGTGGCTCATAGATGCTACCTGTTTACCAGGCTGACAAATCAGTGTAGGGTTAGCTAGCTAGCTACTGAAGATATAGCCTACTGAATGTATACACATGCTGCTTTTGCTTTTTAATGATTATAACAGTGAAAAAAAAGGCCGACCCTCCTGTACAGGAACCAGTGAAGGGAAGCAGGGAAAATTTGCTGATATTCAACCAGCTGTGTGTTGTCGCATTGTGCACAGATGAATGTTGTTTGACTTCTTCCGCAGCCCCTTGACAGTCCAGCTGCCAGTCTGGGTGCTGGGAGCGGCATGGGGGTGAAGCTAAACACTGTTCATCTGCACACACTGTGTTACCTTGATTTTGTGGCTGTGTCAGTCTGACATCCTGAATATATCCTTCAAATGCATATTGTAGAAATTTGAGAGTACTTCACCAGGGAGTGCAGTTAGCGACAGTGGGAGCGCCATGCCAGTCTAGCTCCGAAACCGAAAGTTTGTCGTACTTAGCAACAGTAAATAAGGGGGCCGGGCTTTAGCGAAGGGTGAATTGTAAAGTCAGTTGACAAACTAAAAATTACAAATTAATGTCAACAGCTGTATTGACTAAAACAATTGATCCCAGCCAGACATGCAGTTCATGGTCAATGCCCTCTACCCCAGGCCACCATGGCACCCCAAATGATGTTCTTTGTTTGTCAGCAATACCAGCTGTGTGTGGACAGAAGGCCAAAATGCAGAGGAAAAGATGCACTTTCCACCTTATCTGGCTCAGTATGGACCTGCCACAATTCCTAAAGTTGGTGTAATTTTTAATTCATCATATCCCAACTTGACCCTAATTGTACATATATTTAGCAGATTGATGGATGGTTCCATTCTTTAGATATTAGAATAAGCTGACTATACAGGCTAAAATAATTTTAATGTTTATTTAAATGGTCTGGTGGGTTTGCACATGTGATTTTGATGCATTTTCTGGTTAAATAAAAAGGATCTTGCTCTTGAACATTAATATCTACGTATCTCTGTAGGGATCCTTTCCATTATAGTTTTAGACACTTACAATAACAATCTGAGCATGTCAGTGGTACAAACAAGCAATTTTAGTGGAAGAACATTGATGATGCAAACATATCCTCAATGGTTACATTGCAGCCTGTTTCACCACTGACACCTACAATCACACACATGCTGTGTCAAAAGGAAACTTTGGTATTTTTCAACCTGGACCCTATTTTCATTGTATGTCCATTAAAATTGTTTTTGCCACTGACAGGCTCCGATTGTTATTTTAAGTGTCTGGAAGCCTTACGGAAAGGTTCCTACAGAAAAATTTATTGTTTCTAAGCACCTTTTTACTGGTCTGTTTATTATCTGTTTATTAGTTTCATTCTGAAATGTCACAATGTTGCAAAAAGAAGTGGTGAAAACGTTTGTGAAAGTTGGAGAAAGGAGTGCTGGGAAGAGTTTGTTGTATTGGAGTACAAAAAGTGTAGGTTAGTGAGAGATTTTCAATGTCATGGCTAATTATTTAGCTGATTTCAACTATGTTAAAAAGCCCCTCGGGATTTCAGATTTTTAGCAAGATTTGGTTACACAAACTAACAAACAGACTGATTCAGCGAAAGGTATGGAGAAACATTTAATTTCTCTGTAGGGTCCTTTCCCTAAAGTTGTGAGACACTTCTAAACAGGGATGGGCATGAGTACTTGAGAACTCCATTTGGACGTCCGTTCAATGTGTAATCACCACCCAACCTCCCTCATGTAAACATGACTTTAATATGTATTTTTGGGCTATTTAAAATGGGTAAAGTCTTATTTAATTTATTTCATTGTAGAGCTGCATGCAGTGTTTTGCCTTGCTCAGCACCTCCTTGCCTGACTGTTGCTCTCCCTGTTTATCATATCATATCATATCAATATTGCTCAATACTGGACCAATTTCAAAAACTGTTACCCTTTAAGGGAAGAGGAAATATTGGCCTTTTATCTGTTATGTGTTAATGTCTTCCAAACGCCTTCCACTCTTCAACAGAGTTATAGAGATGATGTCGCCTCAGTGACCATCCGTGAGCTGCAGGAGGGACAGCGTTACTGTACAAAAGTGGAGTATATCTACTTCGATGAGAGCGTCGGACCACCCACCTGTACCCAGTGTGAGGTCATCCCTGAGTCAAGTAAGGCTCATTTGTAGTTGCTGCTGCTGTTAAGAAAGTTTTTCAACCAGGCAAAAAGAACAAAAATACTGTTGAGACATTAAAGAACCAAATTGGCTGTGTTGCTGGTTTTGGCTTTGACTGTTTTCCAAAATGTACACAAGTTTCTAATCTGACTCCCTATCCTCCTGACAGCCAGTGGTTTCAGTTGGAGTGCAGTAAGAAAATCAGTTATACGGTTATGACACCCGTCACAGTAAACAGTTATTACCTTGTTGCATGATTATGCAGTCTGCCATGGTGCAGTGCAGAGCATTGACATCCAAAATTTGTCAGCTGAAAAAAAGCATTAGGACATCCAATGTTTGTATAATGATAAGGATGATTTCAGTTGACTTAGTGATTTCTTGAAGTACAGTAGGTTGTGGCCATAGACTGTATGAAATAATCATTGTAGCCACTGTGACTTCACCCATCAATTTTTGGACTCCTGTTTTGAAGCCTTGAATTTGGCTTTTTATCAATCATCATCTTGATTTTTTGGAGACAGAAGTCCATATTGGGACGAAAAGGTCGAATTAACAATAACACTAGCTGCTAGCTTGGTTAGCACAGTGCACAGCTATGGTTAACTGGGATAATGCTGTTGCTAATTTGCACTAGCAAAAATTAGGCTGAAAACCTTAAAACAAAATGCACTCATTGGAAGAAGTGAACGTACGACTTCTTCAAAGGTCTTTTTGTACAGCCAAACGCTGAACCAGACTTTTATAGATGACAAAAACGTTTCATGAACTGAAAACACACTGAACTAGTTACTTCCTGGAATGCACCAGAAAGGAACAGTTTTATACAATCCATGCAGATGTTATGAGGATTTGTATTATTACAAAAGTGAAGCTGATTACATGTTCATCATGATGGAACACTGAATAATTCTAGCTTATATTTGAGTTCCACAGTCAGAAACAAATCATGGGAAATTCCACTTTCTCTTTTGAGTATGATGTACTCACTGTTGTGGGCTTGACATGTGGCTCTGTACACTTAGTAGCAGCTTGTATTTACAGCAAAAAGAAAGAAAAACTAACACATTGTCCATGTAAATATCTCAAACCACTCCTGCAGTATAATTCTTTCATTCTTTTCAAAGTTGCTTTTTAAGTCTTAAAACTCATAAATCCTCTGAAATCAGAACATCGTAAGAGTTGTAATGGAATTCCTGTCTCGTGTCTGTGTGTGTCTGTGTGTGTCTGTGTGTGTGTCTGTGTGTATGTGTCCTGTACATTTCCCAGAAAAAGATTCAAAACTAACAGAAACAGTAGTAGCTGTGGTGCTTGTCAGCGTCCTGCTCATTACGTTCATCGCGTACCTCCTCATCTTTCAACGTGGGAGGATCAAACAGTGGCTGCAACCTCCATACCAGATCCCAGACAACGTGAGCACTAACATGGATAAACACATTCACCGCACACCCACTAGGTCACACTGTGTACATGTACTAGATGTATCAGACTGTAAGTTAGGTAAGGATCTGTAGGACTATTTCATTGACTTTTGACCAGGATGAGAAGGCAGTCAGTGTTTCATTATCAGATCGTTGTGAATATTAATGTAGCTGAAGAAGGTGGGAAACATAAGGATTTATTTACAGTCATGTACTGGAGTAATGCAGAATGATAAAGTTGGACTAGGTGGGCCATGCAGAATCAAATTTTCAGAGATTTAATTTGTTCCATTTCAAGTTTTGTCTCTTAACTTCGGCTTGCCATTGCTGGGTATAATAAATACATTAAAAAGTGTTGGTCCTGATCAGTTCACACAGTTGGGAACACATTTAGGCCACGTTTATGAGGTGGTGATGTGACCTGACACCACCACAGATATTAGATTAAAAAGACCACCTTCAGTGCAAAGTACCCTTCACTGTTAACTAGCTTTCAGCTAGCCACTAGCTCTCTTTGTGTTGCAGTAGCTGTGGTGAAAATGTAAGAGATCCAATGCCAACTGAGATATGAGTGTTAGCTGAATTCTTCACTGACAATATCTTAAGCAGCTGATACTTGATTTGTTGATCAGAAATCTAATGTATCATCATAAATTAAAACATATCTTTCCCCCCAGCTATGTAATATATATTTTATCAATAATATTTGGAATCAGCTTGTTTTACAATAATAGGCCTATGTAATGGTTGGCATAGTATAAACACATAGCAAAGTACAAATGCAAACCCATTGTGACCAATCACCATAACTTTTACAGCACAACAAGCTGATCCTGGCACTGTGCCGGAGAACTGATGGAGCTCATTAGTGCCACTAATTAGTGCAGTCAATGTTTGTCAGACTGCTGTAGACAAAGGCTCTTAGTTTCTGCTCGCTGTATGTTGTATTGTGAAACTGGTCAGATATGTGCTTAAATGTAGCAGCAGATGTCAATCTGTGCAATGTGACACACTCCCACTCCCTGTGTGGACAGGAAGTTAATGACAACATTTCAGAGTCGGAGCACCTTTTTGTTGCTGAAACAAATAACGTCAATTTAAACACAGGAAATAGACCTGCTGACAACTTTAAGTACAGATGATGTCTCCCATGCAGTTATTCACAGTGTGCATTATGCCTACAGTATCATCAAGGTAACTGTTTTATTTAAATAAGGTTGACTGTTTTTTTTCTGCTCTAGTTTCTGCTGAAGCCTGAGCACCACCTTCCCATCTCCACCAGCATTCCCACTGAGGAGCACTGGGATGTAATTTCCTGCATTTCCCCAGAGGAGTCCAGAGAATGAAAGCCACTGTCCTCTCTGCCTCTGCACTACACTCTGGCCTTCTCACTCTGCTGTTGTGGAGATCAGATCTGTCGATTGAGCTGCTGGGAGATACACTCTGCAACCTGCTGTCCTGAAGCCATACGTTTTGCTGAGATGGATTCGACTCATGATAAATGACAACTTGTCAAGTCAAAACGTAATAGCTGATCACTAGCTTTAATAGGCTCCACACTGTGTTACTATCCCCACTCTCATTTGGTTTCATATGCAGGGTCCGACGTTAAAGGGACATTGTGTAACATTTTCAGTTGTTTATTGGCAAAAATTGATGTCTGCATTCATAAATATGTCATCACTGGTGTACTATTACCTCCACCAATAATCTGACTTATTCTCGTAAAAGGAGAATTTCGGATTTTCTTGTACATTGTGCGGGTAAGTCGTCTGTGGGGTTCCATAATGTTTCGCCATCTTGAGAATACATCCGCCAGCAAGGGACATACAGCCCCGCCTTTGGCGTTTTCGTTGAGAGCCAGGCCAGCGCTGCATGACTGAGGAGCTGAAGGAGAGGAGCAAGAGGCGCTTTGCTACTACCCCGGCAAATTTGAAACAAAGTCCCACTCTTTGAGCATAATGCAGGATCATGCGTATGCAGCATAATGGGAGACGGAATCCTCGCCGCCAAGAAAGCACAAATGGGAATAGAAAAGGCAACGTGACCGGTGAATTAAAAAAATGAGGGTCCACATCGGGGTAGCCTTTCCCAGGTGGAGCGAGCTGCTGAAGGAGAATGGTAATGCAATCGCCGGTCACGTTGCCTTTTTGACTCCCTTTTGCGCCTTCTTGGCGACAAGGATTCCGTCTCCCGTGATGCTGCATAATACATGATCCTGCATTATGCTCAAAGAGTGGGACTTTGTTATGCTGCAGTAGTGCCGGGGTAGTAGCGGCGCTGGCCGCTAACAGCGGCTAACAGCGGCTAACAGCGGCTAACAGCTGTTAGCGGTGCTGGCCGCTAACAGCTGTTAGCGGCACAGTGTTGTGAGGAGAGGGATGAGGTGTGTGAGGTTGAGCCACTTGTCAGTTGTCAAAGGACAAGACGTGATTGGTTTGTTTCGATTTACACCCGCCCCAACAGTCCTGCGTTGTAAACACAGCCAGCATGGTGAGGAGGGGGCTTGTCAACTTGCGTCCCGTGTGTCTGTGTAGGAGCCTGAGTGAATACTCCATGAAGTATCGGATGACATGGTTTCATCAACGTTATCATAGCTTTTTGGTACACAGTGACTACCGTTGTTGCAATACGCATTTGAAACAGTGAGGCGCTAGAGTGCGCTATCCGTTTGAATGCAATATATGATTTCAACGTTAGATGGGAGAAATTCCTACACACTGTGGCTTTAAGGTTTTTTCCTACTTGCCCTGCCGGGCAAGTACTTCTCAAATCTACTTGCCCCATCTAAATTCTTACTTGCCCTGCCTAAGAGGTTCTTTTTCTGGCTGTGTGGTGCATATTTTCGCTCATGACATATCTTACGTCAGCAGAGACGCTCAGCCAATGGAGGCAGCAGCACATAACAAAGCAGCACACTGCAACTGGCCCCTCCGAGGACAGAAACAGGAGAGGAAATACACGATTACAGGCATGGAGTTAAGATTTTTTTAGGGCAAGGCCACTTTGGCCTTTGATAAATACAAATTTATTGGGGCATCATGGCCAAAATGTGGGGCACCAAGGCCAAAACCAATGGCGCAATAACAATATGTGCTAACTACATTGAATGAAGACAAAACAATATATGTGTTGAAAAACAGTACTGAGTTTATTAAAACTGGGTGTGCATGACTGGGGATATATCTCGTTTCTTGTTGTTTTGATTCATGTCCCTTATTTTTTAAGTCTTTGAAATCTCTTTATTCTTTTGTTATCTCCTAGTTATTAAGAAATTATTATTAGAAGAAGATTCTTTATTGTCCTTTCTCAGCACATTACATACATTTGACCTCTGCATTTGACCCATCCTACTGTATACACTGGGAGCAGTGGGCAGCCGCAGTGCAGCGTCCGGGGACCAACTCCAGTTCTTTTGCCAATGCCAGTGGTCAGGGTCACTGACAGGAGTATTCACCTAACATAGCCTACATATCTTTAATTATATAATTATTTATATGTCTCTATGTATATTTTTACATAAATCCCCAATATTTAATTTGCCTTTAAAAAATCCTCTTCCTTCATTTAATTTGACAATGTTTATTGTATTGTATTATATGTATTAATTCTCTACAGGATCTTGTATGTTCTTTAATATGTGTTCAATTTATTAAAAGAAAAAACAAAAAAACGTTTTGGTGAACCCTGCAGCAAAGTGAACCCTCTGCAGAGAGGATCTTTGCCTCCCAGTTTGTTCCTGGCGGCAGAGCAGAGTGAACCGTCTTTCTTCTCAGAGGATCTTTGTCCCATGAGAGCAGGCAGCATGCTATCCGTGTCCGCATTTAAAACATCTTTCGCTGCCGATTTGACAGTCACTAGAAGCACATTATGACCCTTTGTAAAAGTTTCTGTGTGGTACCTGTGTTGTACATGAGCTAATGTTAGCGGCTAAGGACTGAGAGGCTGTCCGGTATGTGTGTGTGTCCGAGTCGGTGCTGCTTGCCTGATCGTGCATGTCTGCGCAGGATCTGCTGGCCCGCCGGCTATTTTTACTTGCCCCGGGCATTCGGGCAACCGTTAATGTCGGACCCTGATATGGTGCAAGAACACCAGGAAATTACAGTCAGAGCAAATGTAATAGAAACAGTGAGGTTTCAAAGTTGAGGAGTTTCACAGGAAAGTGTGTGTGCCAAATTTAGCAAAGTAACCAGATAAGGGCCATGCTTGGAAGCAGTTTTGCACTTTTTTATAAGCATTTGTCTGTAAAATGCTTCAAATCTCCAGGAGAAGATTTTATGTCCACTTTGCCCCGTCGACCTGTGGAGAGCCACAGTCAATATAGGGGCCGTTTATACGACAACGATTTCAGTAAAACCGGAAAAGTCTGTCCTTTGCGTTTTAAAAAACTTATGCGTTTATATGACGACGTTATTGAAACGATCCCTGAACCATAATGCGCATGTGCGAAAAGTCCGTTTTCAGAGGAACTACATATTGCACGTTTACATGGCAACGGAGACGCTGCTGTTTCCAAAACGTTGCACTCTGGAACCCGTTTTCAAATCATTGCGTTTTCAGGCACCCAAAACGCCGCTGTCGTGTAAACGATCGGCCAAAACGCAACTTGAATTTAAAATCCTACTGTTAACTTATAAAGCTCTAAATGGTCAAGCTCCATCATATCTTAGAGAGCTCATAGTGCCATATTATCCCACCAGAACACTGCGCTCTGAGAACGCAGGGTTACTCGTGGTCCCTAAAGTCTCCAAAAGTAGATCAGGAGCTAGAGCCTTCAGCTATCAGGCTCCTCTCCTGTGGAATCATCTTC
>NC_065512.1:41229232-41236142 GCF_006386435.1 Epinephelus moara
GATTTGTGATATTGGGCTTTATAAATAAAATTGATTGATTGATTGATTGATGGAACTAAAGTTTACTGTTTTCAGTTGAAATCGTTGTCGTATAAACGGGGCCATAAATTAGCTCATTAGAAATAGTTGGGCCCCGGTGCAGAAAGCAATCACACAGGATCTGTGTGGTCTCATCCCACATATACGTTTACTTGACACTAGTTTTAGGGAAGATCAGCATAGGTCCTTCTTTTAAGTCAAGAATACTGCAGATCTTACTATATAATGACAAAAACTCTGTCTGTCTGTTCCACGTTTTTCTCCTCACTGACTTGGTCAATCCATGTGAAATTTGGCACAGTGGTAGAGGGTAATGGGAGGATGTGAATGAAGCAATATTACATCAATTGGCCAAAGGGGGGTGCTATAGCAACCGATTGAAATTGCAAACTTTGAATGGGCATATCTCATGCCCCATATGTCATACAGACATGGAAATTTGCACAGAGATGCCTCTCCTCATGATGAACAAATTTGCCTCAAGAACCCATAACTTCCAGTTATATAGATTTTCCGCCATTTTGAATTTTTTGAAAAACACTTCTAATCGATCTCTTCCTAGGAAGTTTGACCGATCTGCATGAAACACGGTGAACATAATCTAGGGACCAATATCTAAAGTTCCCTCTTGGCTAAAGTTGGAAAACTTACTAAAACTGAGCTTCTATAAGGCAATGAATATTGCGGAGGCCGTGGCTCATCACATAAAGGTGTATAACATCTCAAGGGTTTCACTGATCACCACGCAACTTTGTAGGCATATGACCACACATAATCTGAGGGGACCCCTCCATTATTGACCCGATCAAACAAAACAGGGGCACTAGAGAGCTAATTTCTTATCTAGATCTAACTGCTATATTGATTTTTACTAAACTTGGTAGATATGTAGAACAGGATGCCTCAAGGTGACTGGAGAAATTTAACTGTAATTGGCAACTGGGTGGCGCTATAACAACAGAAAAATGCTTAAAAATGGCTAAAATCTGAGCAATCGCTGTGGCTCCCCCTGTGGCCGAATGTTTGTTTTTTTTCCTAATTTTTGGTATGACTTAAGTCAAGGTATGGTATGCTGTACTCAATGGGTGTGGACTAGTTTCTTAAAAAAGATGAAATAGTGTACAGTCCTAATGTTTTTATGTTGGACTTAAGCTTATTATAAACTACATAACTTCCATTTCTATGCACTTTTTAAATATCAATCACAACATTTTGGCTTTAATGGCATTATTACGCTCCAGCATTACCTGAGTTTGTTTTCTTTCTGTCCTGAAACCTACATACAAACAAATACAATCCAACTCAAGCTTTTTTTTATGGCTCCAATGAGGATTTGATAACCCCTAAAACTTGTGGCAAAGCTCTCTCAAGATGAGCCATTTGTTGAATCTGTGATCTGGGAGGAGATTTTGTCTGGAACACTTGTGAGCCAGTCAGTGACCTGAAGCCATCCTGCAAGAGGTTCAGAGTGAAGACTGAGGTCCTGTTTATACGACAACAATTTGAACCGAACACAGTAAACTTTAGTTGCGTTTTGGGTTCCTGAAAATGTAACATTTTGAAAAAGGGTTCCAGAGTGCAATTGTTTGGAAACAGCACTGTCTCTGTTGTCATGTGAACTTGCAATATGCAGTTCCTCTGAAAACTGAGACTTTTTGCACGTGCGCATTACGGTTCCAGTCACTAGGCATGCGCGAAAAAGTCGACCATCACAACAACAATGGTGGACTCCCAAGCTCTGTTTGTGCTGCTCACCCTATTGAATTTATCAACGCTTTGTGCGGTTGCCATTTTGTTTGTTTATACATCACCGCTCTGTAGAAGGAAGCACATGTGTGCAGGCGCGTGTTGTTTCTGGCCTGGCGTGTATACTACAGCGTTTTTGGTCATTTTTGCGGATCTGTGTGCACGGCGATTGTTATCAAAACACTGTCGGATCGTTTTCGTGTAAACATGGCCTAAGACATGAGGTGTTTATTTAGACTGAGTAGATCAGGGGACTTCCTGAAAGGAACTGCCCAATGGGAAGCTCCCCCAAGAACTACATACTGTAAAAGTTAAATTAATAGCCCGGGCTATTATTTGCTTAAATCACTGAACTCAACTGGCACATATTTGGGATGGGTGTCCATGTGGGACAGGCCTTTTATTCCTTACACACATAACTGTTGCTCAGTAAAGATACTTTTTTTTATTCAAACCAGTATGAATATTCCTTTTACAAAAATAAGGCTTTGAGTAACATATCAATTATGAATCATTCATTTGACCTAGTTCAGAAAGACAGCGCATCAGAAAGAGAGAGTTACGACATGTTTTGTTTTTTTTGTCATACGTTTTATAATGGCACCCAGCATACCAACACAACACACTTTATCCTGTTAAAACAATATCGACACATTGGATTAATTTTTATGAGATACCCTTTTGATTCTTTTGAACAGTGGGTTTGTGGATAATGGACCAAAGGAATATGAATAATTTACTGGGTAATTAATTAAGGAGTGGACACATATTCAGACTTTGTGACAGCTACAGAGGCGGGGAGTCACCACTTTTTGTTAATCGTCTTTATTGTTTAATACTCTGATAAATCTAAATGAATTACGGTCTTCTTCTATGTAGCATCTCCCCATGACAAAAGTTCAAACATTTATATTTGTGTGCACCATCCAGTGGTTGACAAAGTAGACAACTCTATTTCTTGAGTCAAATTAGAGTAACTCCTGGTCAAATATTATTCCAAAACAAGTGAAAGTTGCTGAGTCCAATTTTACTAGAGTTAAATTACTGGAGTACTTGCTTTAAAAAAAACACTAAATACTTAAAGGATTTATAATTAAAAAAAAAAAAAAAATCCCAATGTATTGTTGTACACACACACACAACACAGGGTCCTATGAATCCACAGCTAAAGTGAAAATGCTGAGTAGAAATATTTTTAACAGTGCATGACCAAACATTGCACAAAAACTGCAACCACTACAAGCAGACAACTTTGTTCAAAATGTTCATCTGGAATGAAGCAAATGTTTACAGACCAAGACATGCTTTCTGAGGTTGGATGGCAAATTCTTGTGATGAAGTTAACAGAGCAAACATTTAAAATGATACGCATCAGTCTTCATTTCAAAAACTTATAACATTGACTTGAGGAATGGCTATGGATGATCTGGTGGAAAATCTCTATCTGCCTGTCTCTATTAATGAGCTCCCCAATCTGAGTATCACATGCACAAGGTAGAGGTAGAGTAACATCACTTCAACAAACAAACCCCACACAGAACTGCATGATCACAGTTCATGAACTTGTGCATTTAAGAAGAAAAAAAAAATTATCCACTGACTTAAAAGCAAATGTAACAAGTAACAAGAGCCTTCACAGAAATGTAGTGGAGTCAATAGTTCAATATTTATCTTTCAAATAAAATGGAATCAAAATTTGTTAACAAAGGAAAAAAACTCAAGTACAGCTACTGTACTTACGCACAGTGCTTAAGTACATGTACTTTGTTACTGTCCACCACTGGTGCTATCTAAGCAGCTAACTATTGCTATTAGCCAACAATCCAGTTTTACAAATCCAAAGAACTTCAATAAAAATGAACTGCTGGGCAACCAGACCAGGCATCTGATTGAGACAGGCGTTTATTTGTCAAAATGTGTAGCCACACCCAGCTAGTAAAAGGGCCTGGATGTTTAATTGGGACTAGGCATAGGAACGCTGAAGTCAGAGTTGTGTTGTATATGCTTAGTAAAATCTGGACGGGTTTTTAAAAGTGCTGGTTGCCAGTGCTGCATTGGCTCATGTTCAGTGTACACCTGCATAACTCAAGGTTCCTCTTGTACTGAGAGAGTACCTACTCTGAATTAGGAGCTAAAAAATCCCCCAAAACGTAGTTCTGAGAACTAAATCATTCCTAGTAATCACAAATACAACACCAAGGAGAACTATGACAAAGTTCCTCAGGTCTGAAAAAGCCTATGTTCTTTCATCCCTGTCCTGTCATAAGAGAGCACTATTAACTAACTTTAAAAAAAAAAATGGGGGATTGATGTTCAGTTTGTCATGACAAAAAAAATGGAAATAAAAAGCAAAGGCACTGGCACAGAGTTTCTTATTTCTAAAAGTCAAGAAAGCAGACTATTGTTGGTGGTCTGCAGTGTTCATCTGTATTCTGGAATCATGCTGAACCCTATTCTGGCACCTGGCGATTTTCATGCGGACAAACATTCAATGACATTCTGTTGAATGTCCAACCAGTCTAGATTTTATGACCGTCATGATGTTGCTGTCGTCTGATGGCGTTTCTATACCTATCTCCAACAAGTGTTTTTATGTTTTTAAACATTATGTAATGATCCTAACTTTGTACGAGGTGATGAATTATAATCATGTGTATCGGTTAGCTGGTTGTTTTGTTGAGTTTTCTCAGTCTTGGACTGACTCACAGTAAAAGACTACTGTTAAGACTGAGGATAAACAAGAATGTTCTTTGCAGGCCAGCTGGCTGCATCTCTCAGTCATCTGTGTGTTCATCTGAATCACGTTTTCTCTTTTAAGCAGTTACGGAAAATGAATGAATAAATGAACAGCTAAAGAGCAGGGCATTTTTTTGTTTTAATTTTTGTTTTTAAAAGAGTTCAGTCAAATCACAAAAACTAATATATATATTTTTAACAAATTTGTGACAAAATTTGAGAGAAACAAGTCTGTGTGCGTAGCAAAATCTTTAAATTCAACTCGTGGAAAATGGGAGCAAAAACAAAAGCCTTTCAAATTTTGTAAAGTGTATAATGGACTTTGGACAGCTCTACGTACAACATGATGAGCAGGCTTGGGAGAAATGGAATGGAAATTGTTAACTGTAGACTTGCTTCAGTAAGAAAAAAGCTTGGTACTGTGAAGCCACTTTGTGCAGATTCAGGTACAGAGGAAGCTCAGTCACCATTTCCTTTTTACAGATGGCCAAAAAGTAAATTATCTTACAGTATTGATCTTGAAAAGCAGCAGGTCACACTTCCTCTCTACCAGCTGCTTTGCAACAAAGAATCGGTTTTCTTCTGCTTTGAACTATAGATTGTATATGAAGATGGACAATGCTTCTCCACTGTAAAAACATCCATCCATTCATTTTCATCTGCTTATCCAGGGCCAGGTCGCGGGGGCAGCAGGCCGAGCAAGGCACCTCAGAAATCCCTCTCCCAAGCAACGCTTTCCAGCTTCTCCTGGGGGACCCCAAGGCGTTCACACGCCTGACGATGTTTTTACACAAGACCCCCCGGGAGGGATCTTGTATAAAAACATGAAGCCAAAAATTTTCTGGATACAGCTGCTGCCATCTTGCACTGGTAATGTTGTTTGGAGGCAGAGTCTGCCCAGTATTGATCTCCGTGGTGTCGAGTTCCCGCCCATACACCCGTCCAACCTATCACAAGCAGCGCCATTGATCATGAGCACACCGACGGGCACACAGCTGGCAATCATGATGTCAAACCCCATTTCTATAGCATCAAATAACTGATTAAAATCAAGCTTATCAGGAAACAAACACATTAACAAACATCAGCGGGACAAGAACTACCTAGAGTGTTAAAAAACATCTTTGTATTTGAGATTTTAGCTTGGCCCCGTCCCATCTGCTAACATGGAGGGGATGGGGTTTATGACCCGTATACATGTCTATGTTTTGGAACAGCTACACAGATGGATACTGATTGTGATAGGTATGATTAAGTACAGGATTCTCCGGTAAAACATTTTCTTTATTTTTCACACATTTTGAGCTCTTGACAAGTCAACAGATAATTAAAAAGGGGTAGGGAAGATGGAAAATAACCCCAAATTCCAGGGTTTTCCATCAAATTTTACTCCATGCAAGTCAAAGCTTTAGAGTAAAAGTATATCTTAAAACATAAAAAAAATGGCCTTTTGCACATGTCTATATGTGATAGCACGGAGTAGTCTGTTACAAGTCCTTTAATACTGTGACCACAGCAGTCTGACTGACAGCTTCACAAGGTTTGTTCTATACTTAAATACTTTAAATGGCTCCTCAAAAAATCCTGAATACTTACATCTCACTTTACAGGACATTTTCTGGTAGAAACAAAAGCTAAACAGGGACAAAATACAAGAGGATTAACGAGACTGTAAGAAACACTTCCAGGACGACAGTGACTAATTTGTCAACAGGAAACTGGGCTGAATATGGGCTGAATATCAGACCGATGAAAAAAAATCTAAAACAAAATACATTACAATCCAGTGCATGTATTGAACTAACAGACACGCAAACAAAATGAGCAGCTTAAGTAGAGACAGCAGAAAGGGCTTTGTGTTTACTCTCATATCCACTTCAGAATGATTCATATCAATAGATGAGCCCGTCCCACGACCAGTACTGTTTTCCCTTTCTCATTCACTACAGTGACATTACACTGTAACCCTCGACAAAAATGAAAACATGAAATGACACTCGAGATGCATCTAACATAAGATGACATAAAATGACCCTGGCTCATTATTTCTAAATAAACAAACATGAATTCCCTCATTTAAAATACACACATTTTGCAACAGTTTTAAAATAAATTTTTGGAGGACAGCATAGACACAGTAGGCCCGTTTCCACCGCAGGAACTTCGGGGTAATTTTACAGGGCCGGGGCCGTTGGTACATGTCTCCACCGCAGGAACCACCCCCGAGGGACAGAGTTCCGGAACTTTTACGGGGGCTAAACAAGTCCCTGCCTCGGGGTAGGTACTCAGAACGGCCCCGAAAGACTCCTGGCTAGGGCTTGGGGATTTCTTGGTGCTGATTGGATATACTCAAGGAGGGATGTGATGTCAACAGAAAGCAACAAAATAG
>NC_065512.1:41236306-41239644 GCF_006386435.1 Epinephelus moara
CGATTACGTCACATCCAGAGGCAGCCCGTAACTTTACAGGAACCTTCCTCGTACTCCGCTCTCTCAGTGGAGACACGGCGGTTGAGAGGGCCGAACGAGAGGACGTTCCTGTAGTAGTTCCTGCCCCCCAGATAGTACCAGGAACTTCTTCAGTGGAAACGGGCCTAGTGTGAACAAAAAAAAGTCTGCAAATGCATCTGAACAAATGACGGACGTCTATTTTCACATCTGTAAAGACATGAAAAGGGATTCAGAACCAGTAAAATATCTACTACACTATATGCCTGTTGACAATGAGTGTATGTGTTGGTGCGTGTGTATGGAGCAGTACTGATGGGTTTCTACAGAATTATACAGATTATAAAACATTCTGTGAATTCATGTGTGCATTTGTGGTTTAGGTCTATATCTTTGTAATTTATAGCTGTTTACAAAACATGTTTAAAGACTCTGTGTGTGTGTGTGTGTGTGTGTGTGTGTGTGTGTGTGTGTGTGTGTGTGAGTGAGTGAGTGAGTGAGTGAGTGAGTGCGAGAGAGACCATCTAACCCCATAAATCTTCAGTGCGGCCAAACTTGTAGATCAGAGTGCTACAGAGAGAGAGAAAGGGGGAAAAAACGCCATCAGGACACCGCCATCCCTGCAACACAAAGGATCAAGGATCCTATCAAGAATAAATAGCTTAAATGGACCTTCCAAAATAACATATCTTATTTGTACTTCTAACCCTCTTTTAGAGTTACAAGGGTAAATAGTTGACATCTTCTCCTGTAAAATGGAACAACTTCAAGACGATTTACATAAACAGATGCAACAAAGACAATAATGGTGTTATCACAATAACATCAAACAAATAAAAACACTGCTTCATACCATGCCACTGGTGGTGCTCTGTAGGCTAACATTGGCACCCAGTGTTCCTATCCTGTCAGTCTGCTCTAATATTAGAGGAGTGGTAACAAGTGCAGCAATGTCAGTACTGGACTTTAGTTGAACTTCAGGCATCATATGCCATCAGGTGGAAATGCGACATGGAAATATGTCAACATGTAGGATCGTCATGCACAAATTTGTAGTAACAATGTGACATTAGCAAGCTAGCAAGTTAGCTACCTAGACATCTGCGTACTTCTGGTGTTTTTCTTTTTTTTTTTAATTTGCTTGTTACAAGATAATGAACCATAATACACTGAAATAGCTTGGAAAGCATTAGACAGATTATTGCAATTCTGGAACATTTTTTTAAATTTAATTTAATTTTTCATTTGGTACAGTGACAACTTGTGTGTGTGTGTCTTAATTTTGGACTGATAAGCTAATGGGGATCTGAATAAAGAATAAACAATATTAAACAAAGATAAATCTTTACTAACAACAACAACAAAAATACATTTGCGGGTTTCTTTTCTTGCTTGCACAGCTGTCTTGCTGATGATTGGAGTGGAGTAAATGGTAATGGTAAATGGACCTGCACTTGTATAGCGCCTTTCTAGTGATCTGACCACTCAAAGCAGTCACATTCACCCATTCACACAGACATTCACACACTGGTAGCCAAGGCTACCATACAAGGTGCCACCTGCTTCTCAGTTTTTAACACACACACACACACACACACACACACACACACACACAAAATTTGGGGAGGAATTTCGGGTTCAGTATCTTGCTCAAGGATATTTTGACATGCAGATCGAACCGCTGATTGATTAGTGGCGTCCCACTCTACCTCTGAGCCACAGCCACCCCAGTCGCTCAGTTTTTCAGAGTGTGCCTCTGAAAAACCTCCATGTAGCCCTAATACTTCTTTTAGAGTTTTCCTCTGGATATTTGACATTTTCACTTAGGTGTTTTATGCACAAATTAAAAATGTGAATAGAGGTGGATGGAAATACACCTATTGTAAACACCAGTCTGCGTGAGTAGGCAAGGCCAGGGCTTTGTTGGGGCCTATTTTCTTTAATTTGTGTTTTCAAAAAAGTTGGGATGCTGTTTAAAACGTACATAAAAACAGAATGTAATGATTTGCAAAACTGTTTTGACCCATATTCAGTTGAATAGAGTCCAAAGACATGATATTTAATGCTCAAACTGATAGGCTTTATTGTTTTTTGTAAATATACACTCAATTTAAATTTGATGCCATAACATGTTTCAAAAACATCGGGACAGGGGCAATCAGAGACTGGGAGAGTTGTGGAATGCACAGGTAAATGAGTTAAGTTAGGTATGATAGGGGCATCCTCGGAAGGCTCAGTTGTTCACGAGCAAAAACAGTCACTTTATGAAAAAATGCTAGGGCACACAGTTCAACAGTTTAAGAACAACAGTTCTCAACAAACAATTACAAGGGAATACTGATTTCACCATGTACAATCCATGATATCCTCAAAAGATTCAGAGTGTCTCTACAAAGTGCAAAAATCTCTACAATCTCTCTGTAAGGGGCAAGGCTGAAAACCAATACTGTATGGCTGTGACCTTTAATCCCCAAGACGGTGCTGAATTAAAAACCATCATGACTGTACAAAGAATATTACTGCATGGATTCAGGAACACTATGGAAAACCATCGTCAGTAAACACAGTTCATCACTGTATCTACAAATGCTAGATAAGACTCTACCATGCAAAGTAAAAGCTATATTATTAACAACATCCAAAAAAAACGCAGACTTCTCTGAGCCTGAGCTCATCTGAGATGGACTGACAGAAAGTGGAAAAGTGTGCTGTGGTCTTAAGAGTCCACATTTCAAATGGTTTTTGGAAATCATGCATGTTGTGTCCTCAGGGCTTAAAAGGAAGAGGACCATCCAGATTGTTACCAGCTCAAAGTTCAAAGCCAGCATCAGCGATGGTATGGAGGTGTGTTACCCACGATGCCCATGGCATCGTGGGTAACACATCTGTGAAGGCACCATTAATGCTGAATGGTTCATACAGGTTTTGGAGCAACATATGCTGCCATCCAGATGACATCTTTTACACAGACTTTACTGCTTATCCCAGCAAGACGATGAGACACATTGTGCACGTGTTCTAACAGTGTGGCTTCGTAATAAAAGACTGCAGGTACTACACTGATCTGCCTGCAGTCCAGACCTGTCTCCCATTGAACATGTCTGGCTCATCATGAAACACAAAATACTGGTCCAATGGAGACCTTGGACTGCTGAACTGATGAAATCATGTATCAATGTAGAATGGGAAAGAATTTCACGTTCAAAGAAAAGGTGATGTAACACAGTGGTAAACATATTCAGTTACCCAGCCATAGTTTTCATAGTTTTATACAAACGGTGTCTGTCCCCCGACCACCTAAATTATTTAAATCTAAAATT
>NC_065512.1:41240697-41247519 GCF_006386435.1 Epinephelus moara
CATCCCAACTAGGCTACTTAAGGAGGTCTTTCCTTTAGTTAACACTCATATATTAGATATGATCAATATATCCTTATTAGCAGGCTATGTACCACAGTCTTTTAAGGTAGCTGTAATTAAACCTCTTCTAAAAAAGCCCACCCTGGATCCAGAGGTGTTAGCCAACTATAGACCAATATCTAATCTTCCCTTTCTTTCAAAGATCCTTGAGAAAGTAGTTGCAGGCCAGCTGTGTGATTTTCTCCATGATAATTTATTTGAATTTCAGTCAGAATTTCAGTCAGGATTTAGAGTGCATCATATCATTGAGACAGCACTAGTTAAAATCACAAATGATCTTCTGATTGCTTCAGACAAAGGACTCGTCTCTGTACTTGTTTTATTAGATCTTCGTGCGTATTTGACACAATTGACCATCAAATTCTGCTTCAGAGACTGGAACATTTATTTGGCCTGAAAGGTTCTGCACTAAGCTGTTTTAAATCTTATTTATCTGATCATTTTCAGTTCGTTCATATTAATGATGAATCATCTCTACGTACTATGTTGGAGTTCCATAAGGTTCTGTGCTCGGACTGATCCTATTCACTCTATATATGCTTCCCTTAGGTAACATCATTAGAAATCACTCTGTAAATTTCCATTGTTATGCGGATGATTCACAATTGTATTTATCGATGAAGCCAGAAGAAACTGATCAATTTATTAAACTTCAAAAATGCCAAAAAGACATAAAAACCTGGATGAGCCTATCCTGACCCGAAAAGATGTAGAAAAATTGGTCCACGCTTTTGTTACCTCTCGGCTGGATTAACTCCCTATTATCAGGTAGCTCTAATAAGTCTTTAAAAACTCTCCAGCTAATTCAGAACGCAGCGGCATGTTTACTGACAGGAACTAAGGAACGAGATCATATTTCTTCTGTTTTAGCTTCTCAGCACTGGCTCAATGTAAAATCCAGAATTGAATTTAAAATCCTACTGTTAACTTACAAAGCTTTAAATGGTCAGGCTCCGTCATATCTTAGAGAGCTCATAGTGCCCTATTATCCCACCAGAACACTGCGCTCTGAGAATGCAGGGTTACTCATGGTCCCTAAAGTCTCCAAAAGTAGATGAGGAGCCAGAGCCAGAATCAACCTTTCCAGAGTTAATGTTCACATATTGCACTATGATTTGATAGAGGTTTAGAGCTGCAGCTGCATCATTCCAAAGGGATACTCATACTGAAAATGCTTCTTTTTTTTTAGGCGAACCTCAAAATGTTTCATTTGTGCTGTGTGCCATCTTCATTTACTCTTCACATATAACACATATACTGATCTCACAAGTGTTCCCTTTGCTATGACACCAAAAGTATTCAAATAGACCTTGTGGTTGCAGAGATATATTCATTTCATTATGGGTATGCAATTTTCGATGACGTCTTGATTAACCCATTACATTTTCCTGTTTCTCTGTTTATGTGACAGTACTCTTCTTTCTCCCAAATGGGGGCGCCTTGGTGATGACATGATGCTGGCCTGGTCTACTTGTATCATACTAGTGGTGTTTCAACGGTCACACAATGCAGCATGAGATTTTAAATTAGTTATACAAGGAATGTACTTCGCATAATGTAAGACATGTTTGGGGATTTTTATGAACAAATTTCAACATGAACAACAGCCAGACAATGTATATCCAAAACTCTTCCAAAAGATTCTGTTATTCTAAACCATGTTCAGGCCTGCAAAACAGTTTTTTAAATTTTATAACTTTTCCAGGAATTTCTCTAGTGCCTCTAGCCTCTAGTGTGTGACATAACAAAGGCATCAGGCAGCAATTGCTAAAGGTGCCCACTTGAAAGCCCAGTGAAGTCACAGGGTCTGAAACATAAAGCTCGGCCCTCAGTTGAAGGCGTCTGAAGGGAGCGTATTCTATGCCAACCACCCCACATAAGGCAAGTGCGGTGGCTGTGATACACTCACAGACTCGGGCGTACTATTCATCAAGACCACGTGACGTCACAGTGTTTTCACGCCGCCATATTTGTGTCTGCTCACAGCAGTCAGGTCACAGGTCACAGCATTGTCACGTTACCAAAACAAGTAGAGTAGAAGGAAAATCAGCGAGAGACGGAAACTTTATGTTACTTGAACGATTCCAGGAATATGTTGTACTATTGGCTGTGATACCAGTCGACAAAGAAAGCCTGGACTGCAGTTTTATTCCATCCCAAAGGATGTAGACTGGCGGAATAAATGGTTGGCTGAGATAAGAAGAGACCACTGGCAGCCAACAGCTAAGGTTAACTCCAGGTTGTGCAGTCAACACTTCGTGTCCGGTAAGTCCTCAACTCTATCTAATTTTTATTTTAGTCTTTGAAAACCCCTTACAAAACATGCTAAACATGATTAACTTCAGATGCCATATGATTAACGCTGACAGCCCGACACTACGTTACCTAACGTGATGTTAGCTACCTCAATGGAGATCCACATTGTCTTATGCTAACGTTAGCTAACGTTATCTGATTACGGTACACTCAAAAGCTTGCGGTTTGAGCTGATGTTAGTCACTAATTAACTATTGTTCATACCTACTCTTGTCGTGGTGTGGGTCCTTAAATATAATACACACTCACCGGCCACTTCATTAGCTAACACTTGTGCGGTCTAATATAATCCAATCCAATGGTTATGCTATAAATGCTATTTTTACGAAGCTTATACATTTTGGGTTTTTGTTGACATTGTCAAAAAGGTGATAATTATACATTATGTTTATTATAGAGGTCATAGTGGATGGTGCTGGTATACTGGAGTGCATTATATTGTGCGGTGTTCTTATAATTTTGCCCAATCCATTAACATATATTGAGGGGGACAAAATATTAGGAACACTTTAATATATTACACTCCAGTACGCCAGTGCCATCCAGTACAACCTTAATAATAAACATAAAGTGTAATTATCACCTTTCTGACAATGTCAACAAAAACTGAAAATGTAAAAAGCTTCATAAAGTATAATGTATGACAGAGCTGTTGGATTAGATTGCACGGGTGGACTTAATGAAGTGGCCGGTGGACGGACGGACACACACACACACATGGTGTGTTGCAGAGGTTAGCGGACAAAATACTGTTGAGGGTACTAAATATGGGTCGCAACCAATAATGGAAATTTTTAACAAATGTCGTTGTCTCTCCATCTCGTTTAAGTGTGAGGTGTGTACTGCCATAGTGAAACTGAGGGGTACGGTCAAATCGGACACAAATATGGCGGCGGTCTCCTTGACGTGACGTCACTGTTACCCATGAATAAGCGGAGTGGACTCCGCAAGGAATGTCCGCAGTCATTCGGGCTTCCATAGTCGAGCGCACTTCCGCGTTGTAGTTTCCTGTAAAAATGTCCGTGAAAAATCCCCGTGATGTGAAAAATACATGCCGAGCAGTCTTTTGTGTACACTGGTGCGCGGAGCGGAGTCCGCGCAGTCGTAAAATCTGAGCTTTGCGTGCACAGGGCTTGCGGACGTCCGCTTTTAGTCTGGGCGGACCTCCGCGGAGTCCGCTCCGCGTACGTTCCGCCCGAGTATGTTTGGGCCTTTACCGTGTAAAGACACACAATTTGGATTGGTTGCTGGGGACTTTAATTGTTGTTTGGAAAGTAATTTGGTTAAACTTTACCAACAGTATCTAGGTCCTAATGCATCAAATGCTTTAAAGATGGCCTGTAATGATGCAGGACTCGTGGATGTCTGGAGAGAAATTAATCCAACAGGAAAATACTATACTTTGTATTCAACCAGACACAAAACACACTCCGGATTGGACCCTTTTTTTAACCCCCAGAACCATCTTCTGTAATTTCCTGCAGTATAGGATCTATTCTTATATCAGACCATTCACCAGTTTACTTCCAAATATGCCTTCCTCAACAGATAAAACAAACTAAGTATTGGAGATTTAACTCCTCACTCCTAGCAAACGCTTGCAATAACATCAGGCGATGGCTGGAGCAGTATAGACAGGAAAATGCAGCTTCCCACGTTACTCCTGCGGTGATGTGGGACTCAAACAATCACCTACAGAGGAAAATACGAGGAAGTTAAATGATATTAGAACTAACCTCAATTGCATTCAAACTGAACATATCAAAAAACTGTTGTTCTTCACCAGACAACAATACTATGAGATTGTTAACAAGTCGAGCAGTCTTGTAGCCTGTCAGTTTAAAAAACAGCAGGCTGACCATACAATAAAATGCATACGTGACACAACAGGCCAACAGAAATATGACACACAATCATTAAAGTGGTCTTTTCTTGATTTCTATACACAGCCGCATGCATCAGAAAATCCAGCTGACTCAGATATCCATATGTTTTATGCAAAGGTATCCTAAATCCTCAATATCAGGGGGGCGGCAGTAGCTCAGTCCATAGGGACTTGGGATGGGAACCGGAGGGTCACCTGTTCAAGTCCCCCGTCCCGTCCCCCGAATATGGAGCGTAGACTGATTGCTGGAGAACTGCCAGTTCACCTCCTGAGCATTGCCGAGGTGCCCTTGAGCAAGGCACCGAACCCCCCAACCACTCGGGGCGCCTGACCATGGCAGCCCCTCACTCTGACATCTCTCCATGTGCATGTGAGTGTATTTCGGACCTGTGTGTTAATGAAAAAAAAAATGAAAAAAATGAAATTCCCCAGAGACCATACAGACTAATAAAGAAATTTGTGGAATCTATATTGGAAAAACCAAAAATAGAATCTCATTGTATGCTGATGATATAGTCTTGTACCTTACCAGCCCAGAGAGGTCCATCCCAGCAGTACAACACAATGGAGGATTGCTCTTTTTACCTCACGGGGTCCCCCTAAAGACGAAAAGACGGTATTGTCTGTTTTAACTGTCGCAAAAATCTTTCTGCGCGTGCATGTGATTAGTGTGCATGCGCCCGCGCGTGCAGCCTATTGCAGTCGCTCCTGCTTGTTTTCTCAGTTTTCTTACTTTTTTGCTTTATTAAGTTTGGTATTTGTGCTTGCTTTTTTGTGACTGTCATTTTGAAACTTCGCCCTCTCCAAACATGCTGATTGAGAGAGTTGTGCTCGTTTTCCTCACTCTGGAATTACTTCTTTCATTCGGACTCGGCACTATTGCGCAACAACTTCATGGCCGCATTGTTTACTCCAGAGATCAGCTGATCGTGCTGAGGCCGGCCGGCTTGGTGGCCGGAACATCGGAGATACCAATTGTGAATGAAAACACACAGAGGATGCAGGGGAGGAAGTAAACAGCAGCGGAAAAAAGCAGGGTTGAGACAACGGAGGCTTATGGAGAAGAGAAGATATAAGCCGTGTCTCCCCTCTCTCGTCATGGGCAACGTGACATCGCTGACAAATAAGATGGACGAGCTGACAGCGGTCGCCAGGAGTCAGAAGGAGTACCGGGAATGTAGTCTGATGTGCTTCACTGAGACATGGCTTCACCAGGACATTCCCGACAACAACGTCTCCATCAGCGGTTTTCAGACTGTTCGGGCCGACCGGGACTGCACCGAGAGCGGTAAGTGCAAAGGAGGGAGGCTTGCCGTTCTAGTAAATAACCGCTGGTTCAGTCCTGACCATATTTCTATTAAGGAACGTATCTGTTGCCCGGAAATTGAACTGTTTGCTGTTGGACTCAGGCCGTATTATTTGCCCAGGGAGTTTTCACATGCCATTGTTGTAACTGTTTACATCCCCCCCTCTGCCAACCCGACGTCGGCATGTGACGTCATTCACTCCGCCATAGCCCGCCTGCAGACTAAACACCCGAGTGCCTTCATAGCTATCTCGGGTGACTTCAACCATGTCACCATGGCAACAACATTGCCCACATTCACACAGTATGTGAGCTGTCCTACCAGAGAGGAGAGAACACTGGACTTGCTGTATGCAAACGCCAAAGATGCATACAGCTGCTCCCCCCTCCCCCCTCTGGGTAGGTCAGACCACAACCTGGTGCACCTCAACCCCTGCTATGTACCACTAGTCAAGAGCCAGCCTGCGACCATGAAGACAGTGAGGAGATGGTCGGAGGAGGCTTATGAGACATTGCAGGGCTGTTTTGGGGTGACAGACTGGCAGGCACTCTGTGAGCCACGTAGGGAGGACATCGACGGGCTCACAGAATGCATCACGGACTACATCAGCTTCTGTGTGGACTACACTGTCCCAGCCAGGACTGTCCATTGTTATCCAAATAACAAACCGTGGGTAACAAAGGACATCAAAGCCATCCTCAACTCAATGAAGAGGGCCTTCAGAGCTGGTAACAGGGAGGAGGTGAGAACAATACAGGGGGAGCTGAAGATGAAGATCAGGGAGGCTAAGGAGAGGTACAGGAGGAAGAAGGAGAGGAAACTCCAGCAGAATAACATGAGAGAGGTCTGGAGTGGAATGAGGACCATCACTGGCTTCAGGACCAACAACCACAGAGGAGTTGAAGGCAGTGTGGACAGGGCCAATGAACTGAATCTGTTTTTTAACAGATTTGACACTGCTGGACCTGCCCATCCCCCCCCGATTGTTCTGCTGTCTGTCTTGGTCAACCATCCCTATTTTCAACGAATGGACTTGTCGGGAATCTGGACTGACGTGCTGACGTATTGCGGTAAGCGAGTTGTGTCATTTCCGGTGTTTCTGTGACAGCGTCTCTGTACTGCTCTGGTGAATTCTGCTAGCCTGTTTTCTCACTACAGTTGCTTTAACGTCTACTTCAAGTCTTAACCCACACTGGTTCTGTTTAAGCACTTATAGCTCTCCTCCTTTCTACGACTTTCTCGCTAATCTCTTAG
>NC_065512.1:41248468-41253796 GCF_006386435.1 Epinephelus moara
CTGTGGCCATCAAACTGTACAACTCCTCCCTCGAGTGGCCCTGAGACTTTTTCACACACTGCAATAATCTAATGTAACTTGTGCAATAACCCCATTTCACCCTGACTGTATATATTCTGTTTGTGTAAATAATCTTGTTCAGCTTACTATATATATATATATATATATATATATATATGTATATATTTATTTATGTTTATGTTTGTTAATAATTCCTGCTTATTTAACTATATATTTGTAAATACTGTTGTTTAAATTTCTTATATTTTCACGTATCTTTCCTCTCTTGCAAGGAGCACCTGTAACATAAATAATTTCTCCTCGGGGATCAATAAAGTATTTCTGATTCTGATTCTGATTCATTTCAAACTTCAAATCAAATCAAACTTTATTTGTATAGCACTTTTCATACATTAAAAATGCAGCACAAATTGCTTCACAGAATAAAAACAAACAAAAATACTACATACATATTGAAAACCCGCCCCTCCCAACCCCACAGATAAACACAAACACACACACACGCACCCGCACACACACACACACAGTCAATAGTCAATAACATGGCTGGGCACTGAGGAACCAAGTGAGGAAAGAACCACCTATGGGGAGCCATCCACACTGAGAGGCGTCACAGCCTACGGCCACAGGGAACGCCGCCACAGAGACCACCCCGACTCAGACAGACCGGGGTAGACTCCACACATGGTGCAGAGCCTCCCAGTCCCGGGGTAGACTCCACACATGGTGCAGAGCCTCCCAGTCCTCTGGGCCTGAGGGATCTCCAGGACGGCGTCCCCGCGGGCAGACTGGACACACCTCTCAGTGTGGAGGCCCCCCATGAGGAAACACTGGAGCTAAAGACTAAAAGACTAAAAGGCAATATGATAAGATAAAACAAGTATGAGATGAAATAACGATAAAATGCATAAAAATGTAAGGATTTAGAAAGAATTAAAGATTTAAAGATTAAAATAATATTAATAATAATAGATAAATAAATAAATGAAGATTTAGAAACTTAATAATAATAAAATCATTTAAAAGCATTAGAAAGTAAAAATAACATATAATAGAAGAATTAAAAGAGTAAAAAAAATCAGTTAAAAGCCAAATTAAAAAGGTGAGTCTTGAGCCTCCTTTTAAAAACATCAACAGTCTCTGCAGTCCTGATGCTCTCCAGCAGGCTGTTCCATAAGTGTGGGCCATAATGGCTGAATGCAGCCTCTCCGTGGGTTTTTGTTCTGAATTTTGGAACAATTAAAAGGCCTGTGCTGGAGGACCTCAGGATCTCAGGAACCCTTGCGGGAGGGTTGATATGATAAAAGCAGGTCAGCTCAGGAACCCTTGCGGGAGGGTTGATATGATAAAAGCAGGTCAGATAAATAAGATGGCCCAACATTGGCATCGCCAGACAGATTTTACTGGGGCACGTGCCCCAGTATTGATCTGCAGTGCCCCAGTAAACGTCTATCGCGTCCATCGCGTTGCGCTAGACGCGAAATTTGCGTCCAACGCCTCATCGCTCGAGTTGAAAATATTGAACTTTTGAGGCGAATTCGCATGACGCTGTGCCGCGAAAGCCAATCAGTTTTGAGATTCTCCCGACGTCACTGACGTCCAGTTGTTGACACAACAAACTGCTACTCACCGGAGACAGATGGACAGGCGCTCCTGATGAAGCGAAAATCGGTGCCTGGGCCAGGTGGCTCCCGACCTCGTCTTCACCTTCTATCCAAATAGTCCTCTGTGTCGGTTTAGTATCTTAGGTTCGGTTGGCTGGTACTCAGAGAAACACTGGAGACCAATAGAATCTGGTACAATCGAGTTTAATGTGTTCACAAGCTTTAACACCTACAACTCATGAGTCAGGCTCCGGAGCAAGACTCACTCACTCACTTTCTGAGCTCTCCCTTTTATGCTGGTGGAGATTCTCTCGAATCTCCACCCTCTTCCTTTAGCCCTTCCTACCTGAGCCCAAACCTATTGGAGGCAGGCCTTTTTGCCTTTGTCCAGACATGCCCGGACATGTTCTTAATGGTGTAATCTTTTTCCTTTGGCCTGGAAATCCCCAAACTCTCCCACCATTAGGTTTGACCTCAGTTTCACACTATTTTTTAAAAACACATGGGGCTTGGGGACTATTTCTACAGGGACTATTTCTACAAGGCCCCTTGTGCCTTCATGCAATATAGATTTTAGAGTGTGTGTGTATTATTATACTTTCAGGCAGTACATGGTATGGTATGTGTGTGTTTTTCAGTATATGAATACAGACTTGTGTAAAAGTGTTTTGCCATACATAGATACATAAAACCTTATTATATGAACTTCAACCTTAATCAACTTATGCAATATAACACATTTACCTAATTAATGATTAAATCTTACACTACACTCCGCAGCTGAAATGGAGCGCCTGTAGTTGGTGTCCTGCAAGGAGATCCTGGTGCCAACCCTTGCCAACAGGTCCTCAAACTGGGCCCCAGTCAGCCTGAAGTACCGCTGAAAGCGGCTATCATCCAGACGGAGTTCCTGGAGGAGGTGTTGAAACTCGCAGAGCTGGATGTGCTTCTGCAGGATAGGGTGAACCCAAAAACGACGTGTTTGGCCCTCCGATGCATCTGGGACTTCCAGAGCAGGTATAAAGCAGCTATGGTGGTTATCTCAGCCATGGTTGAGGAGAGAATGGCGGGTCAGATGTTGTTATCTAGTGAAAATGGGCGGGCTCGCTACTTGCGCGACTGACGCGATAACGCGAATGAACAAAATGGTCCAGTGTCCAAACTCACACGTTACGTGTGGCGCGTTACACGTTTTGTTGTTGTGGACAACTGTGAAGTGACAGACTGTCCCACCATCATGCTTCTTATATTGTTTTGTCACCAGAAAAATGGCTAAAAATATCCGGTTTTGTCACCAGAAAAATGGCTAAAAATATCTGGTTTTGTTGCCCCAAATTCAATTTTGCAAGTGCACAAGTAGGCCAAATGCATCAGTTCATTCAGGTGGTTAATCAAAGATCAGTCAACAACATAATCTGATCTGATTGTATAGTTTAAAGCACTATTTAAGCTTTTCTATTATAAATAAGTGCTAAAAATCTTTTTGCTTGCACGCTTTGCGCGCTCGCATGCATTCTCTGTGTCCCAGCTGTGCCCCAGTACAGTCTTAAGTCTAGTGACGCCCCTGTGGCCCAAGACCGTTAAGACATTTAAAAACTAATAAAAGAACCTTAAAATCGATCCTGAAGCGCACGGGGAGCCAATGCAGCGATTTTAAAATTGGTGTAATGTGCGCCCGCCCTCTGGTCCTCGTCAGCACTCATGCGGCTGAGTTTAGGAGTAACTGCAGGTTAGAGATGGTCTTTTTGGGAAGACCAGAGAGCAGGGCATTACCGTAATCTAAACGACAAGAGATAAAAGCATGCATCAGCACCTCCGTGTTAGCCTGAGAGAGAAACAGGCGGACTCTGGCTATATTCTTAAGATGATAAAAACCTATCTTTGTTACATTTTTGATGTATGGAATAAAATTAAGCTCAGAGTCAAAAATGACGCCCAGGTTCTTCACACATTGTGAAGGTTTGTAGTTTTGGTAAAAGTTTCTCTCTCTGGCCTTCACGACCAATGACTAAAACCTCTGTTTTGTCCTGGTTGAGCTGTAGGAAATTCACTGCCATGACACAGGGCCAATTGATAACCTCTTTAACTGCATTTTAGATATCAAGTCATGACTTGATATCTAAAATGCAGTTAAAGAGGTTATCAATTGGCCCTGTGTCATCAGGAGACACGGCGATGTACAACTGTGTATCATCTGCGTAACTGTGGAAGCTGATGCCGTGCCTCCTGATGACGTCCCCAAGGGGAAGCATGTATAGATTAAAAAGAATTGGACCTAAAATTGACCCTTGGGGCACCCCACACCTAATTTCATGCGTTCTGGAGGAACATGTATCCATACTTACAAAGAAACAACGATCTGTGAGATAAGAGCTGAACCAGTTAAAAACAGCACCAGAGAGGTCCACCAGGTTTCTGAGTCTGTTTAATAAAATGTGGTGATCTACTGTATCAAAAGCAGCGCTTAGATCCAGTAGTACCAAGACTGTGAATTTTTGTGAATCAACATTAAACCTGATATCATTTAAAATCTTTAAAAGGGCGGTCTCGGTACTGTGGTTCATCCTAAAACCAGACTCATATTTCTCTAAAATTATTGTTTCTTTTTAAAAAATCATTTACTTGGTTAAAAACCAGTTTTTCTAAAATCTGAAACGTTAAAAACGTTAAGTTGGATACAGGTCGGTAGTTATTAAAAATGTTGGGACCTAAATTACTCTTCTTCGCCGTTTTGAAGGCAGCGGGGAAGACACCCGTCTGAAGAGAGTAATTTACTATATTTAAAATCTGTTCCTCAAAGAATCCATAAAATGTTTTTAAAAGTGATGTGGGAATCGGATCTAAAAGGCAGGTTGTTGGGTTTACCTGGGAGAAAACTCGACCAAGTGTCCTTGCATCAACCAGGGCAAAACTCTCCAGTGTTTCCTCAGGTAAAAGCAATGATCCAGGTGTGTTAAAAATTACATTCTGTTGGGATAAAAGACTGGATCTGATATCATCGATTTTACTTCTGAAGTGGTCTGCAAAGTCCTCGCAGAGGGCGTCTGTTGATATGTTGGATGGTTTATTAAAATTGGTGCTAGTTAAAAGATCGAAGGTGGAGAAAAGAAATTTGGGGTTGTTTTTATGATCGGAAATGAGTTTTGAAAAGTGGGATACTCTTGCCTGTTTGACTGTTTTATTGTAGGATTTGAGTTGTTCGCGTAATATTTCAAAATGAACTGTCAATTTGGTTTTTCTCCACCTCCTCTCTGCACTCCTGCATTTTCTTTTCAGTCTTTTGATATTATCATTTCTCCACGGGGGTGTAGGTTTTGTTTTTATTGTTTTGATTAAAAGTGGAGCCACTGAGTTAAGTGTTGACTTTAATTTACTGTTAAAATTGTCCACAATAAAATCACAGGGTGCAGGTAAAATTTCAGCAGGAGTGCTCTGTAAAATCTGGATAAAATTTGCAGCCACTTCAGAAGTTAGGTAGCGTTTCCTCACTGTTCTCACCGGGGCCTCCTGATGGCTAAAACTGGTGATGTTAAAATACACACAGTAGTNCAGGTAAAATTTCAGCAGGAGTGCTCTGTAAAATCTGGATAAAATTTGCAGCCACTTCAGAAGTTAGGTAGCGTTTCCTCACTGTTCTCACCGGGGCCTCCTGATGGCTAAAACTGGTGATGTTAAAATACACACAGTAGTGGTCAGACACAGC
>NC_065512.1:41259632-41289756 GCF_006386435.1 Epinephelus moara
AAGTCGTAGAAAGGAGGAGAGCTATAAGTGCTTAAACAGAACCAGTGTGGGTTAAGACTTGAAGTAGACGTTAAAGCAACTGAAGTGAGAAAACAGGCTAGCAGAATTCACCAGAGCAGTACAGAGACGCTGTCACAGAAACACCGGAAATGACACAACTCGCTTACCGCAATACGTCAGCACGTCAGGTGAAGAACCACAATTATGTGGTTCTCTGTTGTGAGTTGGCTGTGTGACGTGCTGTTTAAAATCCATGCAGGTTAAAAGGTTTAAAAATTCTCTGGACATTGTATCCGAGGTATTATCAACATGTAAATTAAAATCACCAGTTATTAAAATTCTGTTATAGGTGGTGTGTATGATTGTTAATAGTTCTGAGAAATCAGTGATAAAAGAGGTAGAATGGTGGGGTGGCCTGTAAACTGTGATGCAAAGAATATGAGGACTGCTAAAAACAAACTGCATGGTACTCAAATGATGTGTAGCTGTTAAAAGAAACTTCAGTAGAGTGCAGTGAATTTTTGGTGACTGAAGCAGTTCCGCCTCCTCTTTTACCTCCCCTAGTAGAAAATAAAAAATTAAAATTTGGTGGGCAGGCCTTGGTGAGAACAACAGGTGCGTCAGTGCCAAGCCATGTCTCTGTTAAAAGAATACTGTCCAACTTTTTATCTAAAATCAGGTCATTTATGATAAAGGTTTTATTTAAAAGAGAGCGCACGTTCAGCACGGCCAGGTTCATGTTGGTGCCGAACATGCGCTCATCATCACAGTGTGGTGAGTGTGAAGCAGGTGTGACGGGAACTAAGTTTTTGGGGTTGCTATTTATCCATGGTGAAGCTGGTCTATTAAATCTATTTGAGATTCTGACTGGGATGGATATGGATGTGGGAGTGGGCTGGGGATGAACCAAAGAGGAAAGCAGGGGGGCGTGTGCTTCCAATGTACGTCAGTCACATGGGGCACACTCAACAGCATGCTGAATGTTAGCCGCTAACATGCGGCTGCCCAGCCTGCTCGGGTGAAGCCCATCAGCCCTGTAAAAAGAGAACCGGTTCCAAAATAAGTTAAAATTGCCGATAAAAGTGAATCCATAAGTGCTACAGGCAGCCTGGACCCATGAATTGAGGGAGGGGAGCCAGCTGAAGCGTTCTGCCCCGCGGGACAGTGTTGGCAGGGGACCACTGATAAAAACCAACTTACCAAAGTTTTTTAAAAGGTTAAAAAGAGCAACAAAATGCATTTTTGTCAGCTCTGATTGCCGGTGGGCTGTGTCGTTTGAGCCCAAATGAAAAATAAGCCGGTTTATGGATGAAGGGAGTGAATGAAGCAGTTCTGGAAGTTTGTCAAGGATGACCGGGGCTGTGGCTCCAGGAAAGCAGTGAGTTGTGGCATTGAAAAAACGAATATTCCTGATGATGCTGTCTCCAAACAACACGGTGGAAGGAGGGAAAAGAGGACGAAGAGGAACAGGATGGGGACTGGGGGACTCACATGAGGCAGGTGGATGGTCCATGCTGCGTGACCGGGGGGGGGGCAGGAGCTGCGGCGACTCGGTGGTACCGGCCCCAGCAGGAGGAGCACCAACCCGGCTTTGGGAGAGGAGTCCTCCGGAGCATTTTCGTACAGCCTCCTTTAGGAGCTTCCAACGCGTCGCAGAAGCCGATGCCCGGGATGGGAGACGATGGTCAGGTCCTGCAGCCGCGGCACTCCGGTCCACAACAGGTTCCAGCGAGGAAGACGCGGATCCATCCGTGCAGGGCGCCGTAGGAGCAGCACCGGCCGGCGGAGAGGGAGCCACAAGGCCGACTCCTCCAAGTGGGGAGCGGCTGGAGCAGCACCGGTCGGTGGGGAAGGAGCCGCAGCGGCAGTGTCTGCAGTGCCAGCGTCTGGATCTCTGTCCGATGCCAAGGTGCTGTAGCGGTTTGACAGGCTGAGGCGCGGAGGTGAGGCAGCACAGCCAGGGGCTCTCTTACCCCTGCCAACCACCTCCACCCAGGACCACCGGTGACTCTGTGTTGAGCTGGAGGACCGTGGAGGCCAAGCGCAGGGATCCCAGTGCACCATGTCCTGAAGGGCCGCCGCGAGTGAAGCAATCTGGAGCGACTGTTCATGAGCCACCACCTGGAGGGCGGTCAGCATGGATGATTTGTTGTTAAGCTCACCAGAGAGCTGGCGAATGTCCTCTTTCAGGTCAGAAATCTTTTTGTCTGCTTTCACAAGCTGGGGTTCCACATCAGCGTGCATAGATGTAGCCATAGATGTAGGCTATCGCTGTGCTGTCAGCTGGCGGAAATTTTCCCACATCTGTTGACAAGCCAACAATACCGGTGAACTTCCTAAAGCTGGCCGTGTATTGCGCGATCATGTCTTCATAACAGGTAAAGTAGCCTTATAGCATTTTGTACATACATGATTAGACCAATTGCTTTATTTCTTCATTTTCGAAACTCAGAAATGAGTTGCTCTCTGCATGTCAGGGCTGACCTCCTCCTCACAGCGCACACGTGCGCACGCACACACACACACACACACACACACACAACAGAGTGAAGTGAGACAACAGCAGAGAGGCCACGGTGCAGATGAAGGGAACATAACTTCAAGATTACTCTAGTTGACGACAACTACGCTTGTTACTATAAGTAAGTGCGCTTGCCAGCGTGTGAAAGCCGGGCCAATATTAATCTCTTCTCTTAGCTCTTGTTATCTCACTCTCCCGTTTTCTTTTCTTTGTCTCCTCGGACAACACCTTCACCTTCTTCCTTTTCTTTGTCGCTTCAGCCATGACAACCACGTCTAACTTCGTTCACGTCGGGCCATGCTACTCTAAAGAGAGGAGGGGGATATGACGAGGAGGGGGATATGACATATGCCGTAAAGCAGCGAAGTGAAATAGACGCTCTCAAGCAATGACGGAGGTGTCATCCAACCTATTGTGAGTTGATGTACCATCACAAGGATCTTGAATATATATTTTGAGGGCTCAAAAACTCCATTGTTTTGCTTTAACTTAGCAAAATCTAATAGCCTCTTATTGAATTCACCAATCACTAGACTCAAGACCATTTCAACCTTCACCAGGGCACAGAGTAGGGGTGTAAATCACCAGCTTCATCACGATACGATATTATATCGATTTGTTTGGATGACGATACGATGTTTGCCGATATCACAAAGTCTGTCACGATACGATTTTGATTCGATTAGATTCAGGAGCCTGCGATCGATATGACGCGATATCATATGTCCATCTAACACAATCATTTACATCAACTCACAAAAACAACTAGAATATGATTTGACCATTTTATGTCTGAGCTCTGTTTGTTGTTTGAGCGGAGGCACGCTTGCCCAGAAATGGTGACACAGACGTGCTATGTGAATTTCAAAATAAATGTGTATCTTTAAGATGACAATATGGATCGATGTTTTCATTTTGCATCGATATAATCGGATCGTTAATCAATGAATCGATGTATCGATGTGGATCGATGTATCGTTACACCCCTAGCACAGAGTGGATTTAAATATCTGCTCAGCTCTCACAAGTCACCAAAGAAAACAAAGAAATGAAAGAGACAATACTGGATCTCCAAGCCCGCAGCATGCGCGACAACCTGGTGTTTTCAGGCATACCAGAAAACACACAGGAAAATCCTGAAAAGACACTTATGGACTTCATGCAAACTCACCTCAAACTGCCGCCCGAAAAAACCAAACGGATCACTTTCTATCGCGTTCACCGGATCGGCAATATCAAGACAGACAGCACCAGACCGAGACCCATCGTGGCTAAATTTGAACACTTCAAGGACAAAGAATTTGTTAAAACTCTGGGCAAAGAACTGAAAGGCACACGCTTTGGTCTTAACGACCAATTCCCGAGGGAAATACAGGACAGACAAAAACTGCTGTACCCAATCCGGAAACGTCTCATTCAGGAAGGAAAACGCGCCATCATATCTGTGGATAAACTGTACGTAGATGGGAAACTGTACCGTGATCGAAACGTGACCACCTGGCTGAACAACGACCACCTCAGCTAAACATGAACTCACATGAACAAAAAAGTGCTCTCTCCAACCCGAACCCCCCCCCCCCCCCCCCCCTCGAGCACCTTTTTCTCTTTGCCTGTCAGTCCGTTTGTATATCTGTCTATTGTCTGTCTCCATGTTGGTCAGTCTGTGTATCCCCATGTCTGTCTGTGTGTTCCCATGTTTGTAAGTCTGTGTGTCCCCATGTCTGTCACTCTATATGTCTCACCGGCTGTTTGCCTTTCTGTTTTCTGTCTGTCTGTCTTTCTGTCACTTAGGATAACAATAATGAAATACAACTTAAATCAGTATCAGTATCACTCAAGTGTTGATCATCTTTTTCACTTAATTAGGAAAAAGAAATAAATAAAATTAAGTTTGTTAGCTGGAATATCCGGGGCATAGGCTGTCAGGCAAAAATGACCAAGGTCCTTAACCACTTAACCAAACTACAAGCAGATATTTGTCTATTACAAAAGACCCACCTCTGCCCATCTGAACAACACAAACTAAAATCCTCACAATACAACCAAGTTTATTCAGCCACATACAACTCTAGAAAAAGAGGGGTCTCAATTCTAATTAACAAAACTGTTCCACTCATTATAAATTCAACAATAATAGATCCAGAGGGATGCTACATTATTATCCACGCCTCTCTCTTCAGTGAAAATTACATAATTGCAAATGTCTATGGCCCAAACAATGATGATCCCCCTTTTTTTCCACACATTCTTCTCCTCGTTCAATAACATGCCTGATTTACCTTTAATAATCAGAGGAGATTTTAATACAGTTATAGACCACACACTCGACAGATCGTACACCCCAAGCACCTTCAAACCATGCACCTCATCTGAAATAATAAAACAACACATGAATGAGTTTGGTCTTGGAGACATTTGGCGACTACACAACTTAACATCCAGGGAATATTCCTATCACTCACACATTCATAAATCCTTCTCACGCATAGATTTCTTTCTTGTTAGCAACTCTATCATATCTATTATCTCTGATACAAATATCCATCCCATTGTAATAAGTGACCATGCCCCTGTATCTTTCTCCCTGAACACCAATCATCCTATCAAACCTTTCTGCTCAAGATGGCGCTTCAGTACCTCTCTCCTTAAAGATCCAGATTTCGACATTTACTTCAAAAGAGAGTGGGCATCCCTGATTGATATAAACGATTCTCCAGACACCTCACCAACAACTCTGTGGGAAACGGCAAAAGCAGTAATGAGAGGAAAAATAATATCATACTCATCATACAAGAAGAAAAAAGACATGGAGATTGAAAATGAACTAGAGAGAAAACTCAAACACTGAACGACTCATATGCAAATAACCCATCAGAAGTTAATCGCAATGAACTAAGACAAGTTAAATTCCAACTAGACAAAATACTTAATAAAAAAACTCAATTTATAATAGAAAGATTAAGACATGATAAATTTGAATATAACAATAAAAATTGGAAATACCTGGCAAACCAACTAAAACGTAACAAAGAAAAATCCATAATATCCGTAGTGAGGGATTCAGCAGGGAGGCCAATGTTCTCGGGCCAAGACATCAACAACACTTTTCAATCATTTTACAGTAAACTATACACCTGTGATCATGAACCAGACGTATCAGAAATTGATTAATTTTTAGACATTCTCAACCTTCCCAAAATAACAAATCAAGCAAATATCCTGGACAAACCATTTACACAAGATGAATACTTTAAGGCACTCAACCAAATGCCAAACAATAAAGCACCTGGTCCGGACGGCCTCCCTGCTGAATTCTTCAAACATTTCTGGAACACTATTTTACCACTATTCATGAAAATGTGCCAAGAAATCAAACATACCTCCAAAATTCCCCAACACATGAATACTGCTCTCCTTTCATTACTGCCAAAGCCAGGCAAAGACCCGAGTCAATGCTCCAATTACCGGCCTCTATCACTAATCAACACAGACGTTAAAATAATAAGCAAAGCCCTGACCATCCTCAACGAAAAAGTAATCCCTCATATAATACATCCTGATCAAACCGGTTTCATTAAAGGACGACATTCCTCAGATAACATGCGCAGACTTTTTAACCTGATAACCATTTCTGGATCCAACAACCTCAAAACCATTATCACCTCCCTTGATGCTGAAAAAGCTTTCGACAGAGTTAATCATACATTTCTTTTTTCAACACTACAAAAATTTGGTTTTGGAGAATCGTTTGTACACTGGATTAAAACACTATACTCTTCACCCATGGCCACTGTCATCACCAATGGAATAATATCAAAACCATTCGCTCTACATAGAGGAACAAGACAGGGATGCCCACTCTCTCCATCACTATTTGCCATATTCATTGAACCTTTAGCAGTTGCAATACGCCAGAATCACAATATCCAAGGCATCCGTGTTTCCAATTACCATCACAAGATTAGCTTATATGCAGATGACATTTTATTGTACCTCCAGTCCACATCCAGTTCACTGCAAGAAGTCATAAAGCTCATTAATCAGTTCTCAAAAATATGAGATTACTCAATAAATTGGACCAAATCTACCATCCTGCCATTGAGTGGGGGGGGACTGGATGGCTGCATCCTCACAAGCACCCCCTCCCTTACATGTTGGCAACATTAAATACTTAGGTATAAACATTTCCCCCAAGCTGTCAGAGTTGTTCAAATTAAATTTCACCCCACTACTCAAAACCATTGAAGACGATCTCAACCGTTGGATGAACTTGGCACTTTCTCTCACCGGTAGAACAGCTGCAGTCAAAATGTCAATATTACCCAAAATCAATTATATTTTTACAATGATCCCAATCCAACCTACTACCAACTGGTTTCAATCACTGGACTCTATAACACACAAATTCTATTGGAAAAATAAAAAACCAAGGATCAAACTCACAACATTACAAAAAAGGAAAATAGCAGGCGGTCTAGAGGCACCCAATTTTCATTGTTATTTTCTCGCCAACCAGTTACAGTATATTTATAAATGGATTAATCACACAACACAGCCTCACTCATGGACAGAACTAGAACAAGCACAATGGAAACCCATTGAACCTCCCATTTATCAACAAGTTTAAAACTTAACAGCACATTCAACAATACAGTAATCTCGACAACTCTGACAGCTTGGTGGAAAATCAACAAGCTCTTCAAATCCACATTAACCCCCTGCAAATACACCCCTATTTGGAATAACCCGAACTGCACACAGAAAAATTCACCCCTAGAATTCATCACCTGGAAAAAAAAAAAAGGAATCACACACCTACACCACATCTTCCATAATGATAAACTAATCTCATTTGAAAATCTCATTCACACCTATGGCATTGGGACTGACCAGTATCTTCAGTATTTTCAATTAAAATCAGTTCTCAAAGCCAAAATCAATATAACTAATAATAACCTACAACCTCCAGTACTGACAGAAGAATTATTAGAGATTAAAAACACAAAGAAACTACTATCCAAATTATACAGACTATTACTAAACCAAGACACAACCATATCACTTCCCACACAAAAATGGGAAAATGACCTACTGGTCAGTCCCAATGCCGATTACTGGTCACAAATTTGCCGGAACACCTTCACAATGTCAAAAAATACAAATATACATCTAATACAGTATAAAATCATCCGCAGAACTCACCTCACCACACATAAAATACATAAAATGGGACTCATAGACAAAGACATTTGCTCATCATGTACACTTAACACTGTAGACAATTACTATCATGTCATGTGTCTCTGCACCCCAGTACAAACTTTCTGGGAGGGGGTCATTGAAAAAATGTCAGTTCTCTTGGGATGCAGCCTTCCATTATCCCCCTTACTCTGTTTACTTGGAGACCTCACAGTAATTAACCCAGCACCCAATAATACCAGACCAATACTTAAAGCCATAACCACTGCCAAAAAGACCATACTCAGGAACTGGAAAACAAGACACAAACTCAGCATATCACACTGGTTAAATATCCTTACAGAATACATATCTATGGAAAAGCTCTCAGCCGCTCTCCAAGACCAAACTCATTATTTTGAAGCAACCTGGACCCCTCTTCTTCTCAGAGCCCTACACTTGCTGCCTGTGAGCCCGTGCCCCCAACCTGACAAGTGATGTCTTAAAAGCATTAACGTTTTTGTTATTTTTTTTATTTATTATTTTATCTTATTTTCCTTCTTTTTCAACTGCCTATTAGTTTTTCTTTATTATTTTTTATTCTACATAAGGTTTTGCCCCTAAACCTCATACATTTTACTCATCCACACACTCAAGCAACAGTATTCCTTATCATACATTCTGAACACTTGTGACTGATACTCCTTACTCCTGTCTCATTTGTGTTTTATTACTTGTTCTGTTTACCTTTTTTAGTTTAACTATTATTATTGATTTTTTTGTTGTTGTTTTGTTTTTGTCTCTTGTTATTGTCATCTGTTGTTTGTTTTTTTTAAATTTCTTATTTCTTGTTTGTATTGTTCGTATTGCACTTCACTTCTTTGTATGTCTTGTTAAATGTTTGCAAATAAAAAAAAAAAAGATCTGGGGGTGAGTGTGTCCCCCAGACTTAAAGACTTGTATGACATAAACTACTCACCATCACTCAAACAGATCAAAGAAGAACTGCAACATTGGAATTTACTTCCCATTTCATTCCTCGGCCGAATTAATGTAATCAAAATGAATATACTACCTGGCTTTAGTTATCTCTTTCAGTCACTTCCCTGTTATCTAGACAAAACATTTTTTAAATCCCTAAACAAATGAGTTAGCTCCTTTATCTGGAAGAATACCTCGCCCAGAATAGCCTTCAAAACTTTAACTAAGTCTAAAGAAAAAGGTGGACTGGGACTTCCAGACCTTCAGTTGTACTATTGGGCTGCCCAGACAAAAGGCCTGATTAATTGGGTACAAAAACGAAGAACTACTCACTGGACAGATATTGAAAAACTTTGCCTTCCTACCTCGTTACCTTCTTTACCATTTATTAATAATATAAATGCCCTTCATTCAATACCAAGAACCTATATAATTTACAACACTCTTTGGGCATAGCAAGATGTAGAAGAAATTTTGTGGATCTGGTCTTGGAATCTCTATGCCAGCTCCTCTATCCTTCAACCCAGACCTGCCACCCTTGATTGGGAAATCCCTGCTCAGTAATTGGAAAGAACATGGTATACACCAGTTTCAACAATTGTTTACCGATGGCTCCCTTAAATCTTTTTTTTTAAATTTAAGAACAGAATTTGGAATTTCCAAACAGGAATTTTATAATACCTACAAATTCTTAATTACTACCCTCAAAAGAGCAGGACGACTCTCCTTGGGGTTGTCAAGGATGGAGGAAATTCTGGAGAGCTCCACATCACTAAAAGGGAAAATGTCTCTAATCTATAGTGCTCTGTTGGAACATCATAGTTCGTCCTTTATCCCACTGATGACTGTATAGCAGAAATATTTGGGTTATGAGCTTACTGATGATCAATGGGAAAGTATATTCAAGATTCAAGATTCAAGACCTTTATTTGTCCCCGAGGGGCAATTGATTCTGCTGCAGTAGCAATAAAAACAACAAACAACAATGACAACAACAAGGTTGACACACAAGGCAACAGTCACATAAAATCAGTCATAACTAAATAAATAAAAACGCATACATGAATAAAATGTGAACTAATGATGATGCTACCTGTACTGTACAGAGTTAAGCAGTGAGATGGCAGAGGGTATGAAGGAGAATTTGTATCTGTTAGTTTTGGCTAATGGTTGTCTGAGGCGGGAACCAGAGGGCAGGAACTTAAATTCTGAATGCAGGGGGTGAGTGCTGTCGGACATGATGGATTTTGCCTTCTTTGATAGCTGGTTATTGTACAGTTCTGAAAGGGTTTTTTGCTGAGTGCCAATGATTTTACTGCTGACTTTTGTTATCTTGGTTAATGAGTTTTTCTGTTTCAGACTGAGTGATGTATATGTCAGAACGTTTTCTCTTTATTGTCAAGAAACAAAATAATTGAACAGAGCTATTAATCTATGCACAGGATGTATCTTACCCCATTACGTCTGAGTAAGATATATCCTAACTCATCCTCTAAATGTCACAGATGTAAAACATGTACAGGGTCAGTCATTCATGTTTTCTGTGAATGCAGAAAACTAAAACATTTTTGGAAAGAGGTGCATGATTTGGCTGTTAAGGTCTTGAAGATTCCATCTGACATTTCCCCAGTACAGTACCTCTTTGGTATGGAACTGAAAAGGAAGCTAGACCCAATGTCAGCAAAGCGGATCGGCATAATATCATACACAGCAAAGAAGTGCATTTTGCTCAACTGGAACCAGCAAAGACTCCCAACATTTAACTTGTTCAAACAAATTTTGAACGACACAATGCAACTGCAACAACGTACTTAAAAAACAAGCTGGAAGTCTTCCTGAGAACATGGGAACCCCTTTTGGATCTCTAACTATCCACCTGGCCAGCTTACGTATGCTCTGACTCTGTGAAGAAATGAGCCAATTCCACTGACCATTATTATTAGGGCCCGTGCACCGACCGCAGGCGGGCAAAGGCCCTATTGAAATTTAAGGAATTATTATTATTTTTCCTCAAGGTAAATCGCCTTTTAGGGGGTTTTTAACATATTTTTTACATGTGCTTCAGTCGCTGTGTAAATTTACATGCAATATGGTTTCCGTTGGTGGGTGGAGCAAAATGGCTTGACCACGCCCCTCAAAGAGTAGCCCCCACGGCATGTTTCACCGTCATGCACGAAAATCGGTACGTACGTGTATCATGCCCAGATGCACAAAAAAGTCTCTCGGACCCAATGCCTAAACTCAACAGGAGGTTGGCCATTTTGAATTCCACGGTCATTTTTGGCGTTTCCCACGTGTTTTAACAAACTTAGTCCCACCCTGAACACATTTATATAACCATATTTCCTGATAGTCATAGCACCATCTAGTGGCGACAGGAAATTACATGTTTCAGACTTTAACATGCTCCTCCTGGCAGGTTTACCATATCCAACTCAAATGTAGTCATGAAGGTCTTAAGGGGATAGTGCACACAAAAATGAAAATTCAGCCATTTTCTACTCACCCACATGCCGAGGGAGGCTCAGGTGAAGTTGTAGAGTCCTCACAACACTTGCATAGATCCAAGGGGAGAGGGGGTAGCAACACAACTCCACCTAATGGAGGCTTACGGCGCCCCAGATTCAAACGTCCAAAAACACATAATTGAAACCACAAAATATCTCCATACTGCTCGTCCGTAGTGATCCAAGTGTCCTGAAGCCCCGACATAAAAAGTTGTTTGGAAAAACGTCACTTGAACTCTGTTTTTAGCCTCACTGTAGCCTGTAGCTCTAACTGCCTCTCTGTGCACCGTGCTCACGTGTGCGCGCGAGACCCACGAAAGCATGTGAACACACATGAACGTGGTGCCCATGTCTCACGGTCTTGTCTTGCGTGAGCAATCGCACACACGTGAGCGCGGTGTACAGAGAGACCCACCTCAAATTTTCTGATAAAAAGTTCTAAGACCTTGATTAATCTAAAAAATGAAGCTCTTGAGTCTTTGCCAAATACTAGCCCCTTTTATACTGCCAGATTTTCCGTGAATGTTGGGCCGTTTTGCCGGCAAGCTGCGAGCATTTAGACACACAGAGCCGGATTGGCGAGTTGATCCAAGGTGCCCAATTTTTCGCCTCGTAGGGTAGTCATATTGGGGGAACCCTTTTAGTTTAAACAGATCGAGGTGGACTTCCGCAACGGGAGGGGCTGTTGAAGACTTGTAGAAGGAGCTGTTGATGATGCCGCACATGCGAGCCACTGGCGGTGGATAAACAGGAAACAGCTGATAGCAGGAATTAGCGAGCAGCTAGTAGCAAGAGGGAAACGCAAACCTGACAGACACTGTAAAGATGTAAAGAAAAAAAAACTGTAAAAAAAGCAACTGGGGAGACAAGGAATTGCGCACCCTCCTTACCCTCGCAAACGAAGAGGCCATTAACCGTCAGATGACTGGGACGGTGAAGAAAGGACTGACTAGCCGCAGCTTCCCTCCCACGTCACTGTTTGTGTCAGATGCTGAGCTACACATTTTGTTACTTGCTCACACCCCCCACTGCCCCGAAAAAGGCACATTCTGTATAAACAAAAGTAGGCAGGCGGCATTTTGCCGCACTCCCCGATTTTGTTTTTATACTGCCAATGCTGAAAAAAGACTGATTGGGCTTTCCTGCAAATTTGCACAATTGCTATCTAAGAAGGGCTACTCTCGCCATGGCAGCACCTTATTCACCATAAAGCACAAAGTTGTTTTTAAAGGGGCATCGAATGGTTAGAAACTCAAACGTGGCACACACATCAGAGGTCCCAAATTCTGTTGTGTGATGTGATTTTTGTGCTTTGATGTGCCAAGATGGCTCAACAGCGCCCCCTACAAAATTTTGACAAAGCAGCCCCCAAAGCTGGTTTGACTTCAAACCTTGGTCCGTCCCACTGGAAGATCTTGAAGAAAAGTTATTACAAGCTTGAGTTTTCATCAATCCGTGTGACCGTGGCAAGGCGTCAAACTCAGGTGTACCGCTATGAAACAGGAAGTAGCGCCCCAACAAAATTTCAACGAAACAGCCCCCGAAGCTGCTTTGACCTACATGTACGAAACTTGGTAGGCACATGTAACACTCCAAGACGTACAAAAAGCCTCTTGGGCTCATTCTCTAAAACCAACAGGAAGTCGGCCACTCTACAAGTGGAGAGATGTCAGAGTGAGGGGGCTGCCTTGGTCAGGCGCCCTGAGCGGTTGGGGGGGTTCGATGCCTTGCTCAAGGGCACCCCGGCAGTGGAGGAGGTGAACTGACACCTCTCCAGCTACCAGTCCACGCTCCATATTTGGTCCGGACGGGGACTTGAACAGGTGACCCTCCAGTTCCAAACCCAAGTCCCTATGGACTGAGCTACTGCCACCCCATTTTTGTGCAGTTTTGCCCATTTCAAGGCCTCGTAAATTAATGAACTTGTCCTAGAGATTTTATCCAATCGACTTCAAACCTTGGTCTGTCCCACTGAAAGACCTTGAAGAAGAAAAGTTATTACAAGCTTGACTTTTCGTCAAACTGTGCGACTGTGGCAAGGCGTTAAACTTCCATGTGTCGCCGAACAAGAAGTGGACTGTAACTCCAGCACACATGGTCCAATCTTCCCTAAACTTCACAGGTTTGATGACGTCCTACCCTGAACACATCTATATGCCAATGTTCAGCATTACACATAGCGCCACCTACTGGCAATAGTAAGTATGTCTTTTCAAACATTTATATTTTGATGTGACTGGATTTACATGCTGTGGTTTATTTGATGTACAAAAATCATGACAAATCATTAATTCAATTCAATTTTATTTATAAAGCCCAATATCACAAGTAACAATTTGCCTCAGAGGGCTTTACAGCATACGACATCCCTCTGTCCTTTGGACCCTCACAGCGGATAATCAATAGCGCATTCTCCAGGGTCAGCATTGAATGGTGTGGCCATGTTGTGGCATCAGGTTTCAATATCTCACAATTAAACACAAAATTGCTATACCTTTGGAGTAAATGGTTCAATCTGCCCCACACTTCACATGTTTAATAATAGTCCCACCCTGGACACATCTATGTGACAATTTTCAGTCATAGACATAGCACCAACTATGGGCAACAGGAAGTACATCTTTTCAGACACTCATTTTTTGATTTACATGAAATTACATTGGTGTGGTCTATATTTGATGTACAAAAACTTGACAGATAATTGATGCGTTCTTCAGCGCCCTCTCGGGGAAAAACGATGTGGTACAAAATGTGAAATAGGTCATTCCAGCGCCCACACTTTATGAAGGATATGCCATCTCAGTCCTGCGTTCAGTATCTGACTTTGACAGAAATGAACTGCAGTGTCGGCCGGCGTCCTGAGTTGTTTTTATTTCTTGATATTATTATAACTCTTTTTTCATTTCTTCTTATACTTTTAGTTATTACTATTATGATTTAATCTTGTTCACTGTCTATGTGCTCATTTGAGGGTGTTTCTAGAAAGTTAAAAACAAATAAATAAATAATTGGGAAAAAAAACCTGTCCTGTCCTGCAGGCCGTCCCTTAAATGCAAAACATCAATTCAGCGCTGTTACCATCGTTGCTGCCAGCTTAAAGGTGAGACAACGCTGTCCCACATTGGGTGATCGTGCCTTTCATACAGAATGGCAGGGCAGAATAATGTTGCAACATTCCTGCAGTGAACAGGCACTGTAAAAGGGACTTTAGTTATCTCGTTGTCTGTCTTTGTGCTGAATTGGCTAATTAGTCTTTTGTAAGACCATATTAAGAAACCAATATGAATATTCACTGATGTGACAAAAAGTTAAGTATTAAAATATATACATACAGTATAATCATTGCATGACTGATATTGATAGAATCATCCAGAAAGATGAAGTTACTTGAAAGACAAAGCATTGCAGTACACCAGTATGAATGGAAGTACAACAAGACAAGCAGCAGGGGCAATAGGAAGTGGTGAAGACAGAATAATGAGACAGTAAGAAAATGTGCTGTTCAAGTGAAGGAACACTCACTTGGCACCACATATGCACCGAACAGGATCCAGATGGAGGCGATGAGGGAGCCAAACATCATCATGAAGCCGATAAACAGCCAAAGACGAGCTCCTGCAAAGACACAGAAATGCTAATCACTTTCATTAGCTCACGAGTTAGTCTTCACACCCTGACAGCTGAAAACACCGACTTGATCTTTTTGATCATAAGCTAATCAAATTAAAGCAGAGCAACGATGCCTGTGTCAAAAAGGGTCAATACGAAGAGTATTTTAGAATGCAAGGAAAATATTTTGCATGCATTAAATACAGATATATATAAATCAACCTAAAGGATGTATTAATACATAATGCCAGTTATCTAGTGGTAGTCTAAGAGCAGGAAGCTATCCTCAAATGGCTGAGAAAATAGAAGTAGTATTTCCACTAGAAACTCCACTAGGGGAGGCTGTGGCTCAGAGTGTTCGATCCTTGGCTCCTCCTGTCTACATGTCAAAGCATCCTTGGGCAAGATACTGAACTCCAAATTGCCCACAATGGCTATGTGAGTGTGTGTGACTGGTTACTGAGTAGCAGGTGGCACCCTGTATGGCAGCCTCGACCACCAGTGTGTGAATGTGTGTGTGAATGTGACTCAGTAGTGTAAAAGCGCTTTGAGTGGTCAAGAAGACTAGAATGGCCATTTACCATGCCAACATCAAAGTCAGTAACAGTGCTGAGAAGATGTCTAAACAGGACAGCTGACAGGATGGGATCATGGGCAGCACGGGTGTGATGTTTTGCTGGCCTGTTATGTGTGCAACCCACACAGGAGATTTAATAAGTAGCGGCTAACTCAAAGAAGAACAGCAGCCAAATGACTGTTATTGATATGTTATGACGTTGTCATTTTTTATAAAGTGCTGCTGATGCATAAGTTACATGTCACACTAGAGGCTGATGCTGTTGTGTAACATGTCATGCCTGTCATGCCTCTTTCGATTCCATGATGCCGGCATGCTGTCTAAAATCAAACACTGGAGCAGAATGATGTCGTCGTCGTTGGGTTCTGTGGAAAAATGCAAAGGCGGCGTGAAAAAGAGTTTTCATTGTAGCTCTATAGCGCCATCTCTGTGTAAAAAGGGATACTGACTGTTTGATCAGATGCTGACCTGAGGCAGGTACATGCAGAGACATTTTGATAGGCAGAGGCTCAATTACAATTCAATTTAACTCAATTTTATTCAGAAAATAAAAAATATCACAAATATCACAAATCACAACTTGCCTCAAAGGGATTTACAGTGTAGGACATCTCTCTGTCCTTTGTCCCTTACAGTGAATAAGAACAAACTCCCTGAAAAAACCCTTTAACCAGGAATAAACAGGTGCACCCTCCCTCCCAGCTGTGTTGTGGGCACACATGATTTATCCTAAGTCACACACACACACAGTTCTCTTTCACATAACAAATATATCACAAATATATTGTTTTTAGCAATTTTATTTGTATTCATGAATAATTTAATTAACCACCGCTCGCACACAACAGCTGACAGTGTCATGTGACCAGTGCTACTTGTAAAATGTAGTGAGCTAAGCCACCATTTACTCTACATCAAAATAAAGTTTCACTTCATTGAAACTATCCCCAGAGAAATGTAGCAAGCTAAGCTACCAGAAAATGGCAAGAGTAACTTGCTACTTGCAAGTGCTGGCGTCAGTCTTATTACTTATCTTCAGTTTAATTATCCGTACTTTTATCCAGACCTCCGCAGAAAAAAGTCTGCTGTACTTCAGAGTTTTTCCTGGAAAAAGAGCTTGTAACTTTTGTGGACATCAAGGCGCTACTCAGTCAGTTAATCAACTTTGCTACTGAAAAGCTATTTGACTCAGAAAGTAGTGACGTTACTGCCACGCTACTGAGAAATGTAGTGAAGTTAGTAATGTCACAACTTGTAGTGATACTACTGCCCAACACTGCATGTGACAGGGGCAACAGAACACTCTTGTGCTCTGCTGTGCTAGTTACACTGCATTATAACATTATGTGCATATGGTATGTGTGGATGGTTAGTGAAGCCATCTCCTCCCTCTCGTGATTTCTCTTTTTGAAACATAGCAGCATACTGATTACTGCAAACTGTTAATAAATTGATACCAAAGCTGCTGCTGCTTTTTGGATGTGACTGAAAAAACAAAACTGAGACTACTTAAATATTGATGCACCCATAGAACAGGTCTATACCTTGTCCTTTTATTAAACAAACTAAATAGCCTTATGTTATTCATCTTATTCACACGACGGCATGTCATTTCCGTCTCTGCATTTACAATTCTCCTCTGCTCTCTGTATGATGCACGGCAGAGTTCCGTCCTGATGCACACACAGACATGTACGCGCACACACAGCGGACAGAGAACACATGTCGGAAAATATGTTGCGTCAACCACATGAAAAGCAGACAAAAATATCTGAGTCTTTTAAATGCTCCAGTAAGGTGAAGTAAAGTGAAGATGGTGAAGAAGAAATGTTCCGATGTTTAGTTCCCCCCATATCTGTGGCTCACTCTGTAGCAGCTACAGAGGATCTTTTCACGTTTGTTTTTGTATGACTTGAGTTCAGAGCTTTCAAGCTGATGTTTGAGTAATTTACATGCATGCATCCATAAACTTCACTGTGCTAAAGGAAGCAGTCAACTCCAATACTATGTATTGGTACTAGGGTTGCAGCAATATACCAGTTGTAAGGTACACCGTGATATAAAAGTTGATAGTTATCACACCGAGTACATTACTTATCTGTGATACTGGGGGGAAAAAATGCAACAGAACTAAATAGTTTGTTCAACCAAAAATAACCCGCAATATTTTCTGAGATGGTTATCGTACCATGAAAATCTCAAAACGCTGCAACCCTAATTGGTACACACACACACACAAACACATATTGAGAGAAACACACCTGTCCTGCCAAGGCAGCCCTCTCCATATGTATCTCCTCTCACCTGGCCATTAGAAACTGCATTTATCCTGAAAACAAACACAATCAGCAGTTACACAAAAGAGGAATCAGTCCTTAAGACTGACTGGTCTACAGTGCACTACACAGTAAGTTGACCTGAGTAACTCCCATGGTTGAAACTGCAGAAAAACAATATGGACAACAAAGAGATATTGTCAGTGTTGCTTAGTGGGATATTTAAGATTTTTTTTAAGTGTGGTTGTGTGAGATACTCATCCATATATAGTATATTAAATACAGTAGATGTTAGTTGAGGGATCCCTCCTCAGTTGCTCTTCCTGAGGTTTCTACTGTTTTTTTTCCCCGTTAAAGGGTTTTTTTTGGGGAGTTTTTCCTTATCCGCTGCGAGGGTCATAAGGACAGAGGGATGTCGTATGCTGTAAAGCCCTGTGAGGCAAATTGTGATTTGTGATATTGGGCTTTATAAATAAAATTGATTGATTGATTGATTGAGTTGTCACGCCCCCAGTTTGGAGAAGCAGGCTGGAGTCTGACATGGAGGTTAAACAATGTAGCTTCCTACATGCTGACTGTGGAGGGGTCAGCCAATAAATGTATTTTAGCCACCTCAAAAAAGTCCCACCTATTGTACACTATATTGAGAGTATTTGTTAGCGCTTTACTTTATGGCAGACAGTGATTTCCAATGGGAAAATGAAGCAGTTGTATTGCTCTTTTCAAAGCCAGACTCCATTGAGAAAAACAGTGATTTAATTTAAACCTGTTTGTACAGGTGTCACTGCACAGTAGAGCAGCGCACCACCTCTCCAGAGTCTGCTAAATCTTTCTACAGGTCTTCTGCAGTCAAACAAGGGTTTTTATTTGCCTTTCTAAAAATCCTACAAGCAACTCATTTGGAAAGTTTTCTGTCTTCCAGACCTCAACTTGACCTCCACAGTTCCTTGTTAACTGCCATTTCTTAATTTCATCACAAACTGAGCAAACAGATACCTGAAAACACTTTGCTATTTTCTTATAGTCTTCTCCTGTTTTGTGGGCATGTTATTTTAGTTTTCAGAGTGCTAGACAACTGTTTAGAGGAGCCCATGACTGCTGATTGTTGGGACAAGGTTTCAGGAGTCAGGATATTTATAACGCTTTGAAATTTGCATCACCTGGCCTTTTACCATGACTGTGAACAAGCCATAGCCCTAACAAGCTAAATAAGGATGCCAAAACTTTTGCATGGTGCTTCTTGCCTTTATTTCATTCTAAAATTGTACAAAATAAAATACACTGATCTTGCTTAAAATATTGAAAAGCGTGGTGCATCTTTAACTTCATGCCTTTTGGAAATCAGTTCATCTTCTACTTACTTAACTATTCACAGTAAACAAAAATTTTGCCCAAAGTTTTGCATGCCACAGTATGTCCGTTTCAAATGTTGTTAACGTCACTGTCCTCATACTTCCATGTGCCCTCTATGATAGCATTGATACAGCCAATAGATGGCACTAGAGGGCAGTAACAAAAGTTTCACACAACAAATAAGGCGTTGGTGAAGGAGGTCATAATGCTGTACCTTTAAACAGAACCAGCCTTGTAGATGGCAGTGGTTTGTGCAGCCATTACATACATCTCGATAGAGGAAGGGTTCTTTTCTCTATTTTCATTATTTATTATTACGAACTGGATCCGTTCCATTACTTAAATTTCCTTGTCATCTCCTACGGTCGTATCTTGCTTGAACTACACTACACTGCCTCCATGGTCACCGGTGGTTCTGCTACTTTAAGAAAACATGCACAAATATGGACGAAATAAACGCAAAGAATGGACAGAAGGCCCCGTATGTCTCTGTCTCTGATGTTGAGCATAAATGAGCCCTTACTCATCACTGACATCCAAAATCAAACCAAATTAACAAATGAATATTTAATCTAGTGTAGTGTCCATGCTCCATGCCACCTGGAGATGTATGTTGTTTTGGTTGGATTTCCTTCACTATGTGGCATCCATGTGACTTGCGTATGTTTGTGACACCATCTTCATGAAAACATTTTGTAGCCTAAAAATCTGAACACATTGCCATTTCTTTTCATTGTTACAATCACTCACATAGCTTTGAGATGTGGGAAGTGACTAAGAGACACTTACAAGAATATTGAAGAAAGTTGAAAGGATGTAGATAAGGTCACTTTAAACAGAGCTGTCAGTTCAGCAGCACCACAACACAAGATTAAACAGCAGAAATGTAACGCCTGCTATTTTCTCTTTCCAGAGCCTCCTGCTTGATAATGGATTTCTCATCACTTTAACCAAAGCTTTTATGCAGTACAGCATGCTTGAAGCAGCCAATTAAATACATATTATTCAGATTTGTTTTATCTGTTAACGGCACTAATCTAGTTGATCAGTTCTACAGTTCAAGGAAGGCCCCAAAACCACCCACATCAATTTTCCATATAAACAGGAAGACTTCCTAAATCAATCACTTATATGTTTGTTGTGCTGACAAAATTAGGATATCAACTAATACTTCCTCACATTTAAGCCTTCTTATGACAAGAAGAAGGCATACTGCAGTAATGCAGTCCCAGTAAAGTCTTCAATTATATTCTCTTCTTTCACACGGCATTGCTTTTCAAACATGCAGACAACCTGTCTAAATAAGCACCGCAGCATCAGATCTTATACTGTACACCTACAGCTCATACAAATCAAATTAACAGCAGCTTAGCTCATTCACAATATATCTGGAGCCGTCTCATCTCACTAAACTGAGAAACAGACCTTTTTCACTGTACAATTTTTTGGCTTATCATAGCAGGAAAAGCATAAATGTAATTGGTAACATACAATATTTTTCCCCAAATACACTGCTCAAAAAAATAAAGGGAACACTGAAATCACACATCCCAGATCTTGATGAATGAAATATTCCAAATGAAAATCTTTACTGATTACATAGTGTAATTCTTTGAGAACAAAATAATGTAAGAACAATCCATGGAAACCAAAATCATTAACTCATTTAGGACTGGATCACAGAATCACACCCAAAATCAAAGTGGAAAAATCTGATCACAGGCTAATCGAACTTCTGTGAATTTCCTCAGGACAACTCATAATGTGGCTCAGTAGTGTGTATGGCCTCCACGTGCCTCTATACATTCCCTACAACGTCTGGGCATGCTCCTGATGAGACGACGGATGGTCTCCTGGGGGATCTCCTCCCAGACCTGGATTAGGGCATCAGTCAGCTCCTGGACAGTCTGTGGTGCAATCTGGCTGCGGTGGATGCTACAATATGATGATCCAAAGGTGCTCGATTGGATTCAGGTCTGGGGAACGGGCGGGTCAGTCAATAGCATCAATGCCTTCGTCATCCAGGAACTGCTGACACACTCCAGCCACATGAGGCCAGGCATTGTCATGCATCAGAAGGAACCCAGGGCCCACTGCACCAGCATATGGTCTTACATTGTGTCTGAGGATCTCATCCCGGTACCTGGGTCAATGACGTGACGTTACTTTTTTTGTGTCCATATGGTTTAGTCAGATTTAAAAGGGTTAAAATTTGAAAATAAATGTATGATTGACTTACAGACTTTAATTTTGTGTGGATCCAGTATAAAATTTCTGCTTTTAATACATTTTGAGAGAATATATAAGAGGATAATGGCAAAAATGTCTAAGTGGTGTAACCATAAAAACTTGCACCAAATAATTAAACTTGCTTAAAAACACTAAAATTCTCAATAAAACACCATATCAACTAGTTTGGCATGATTTTTAAATTATTACTTTTTTATATTCAATAAAGGTAATGGAATACGATTGTTCTAAATATGAAATTTAATTTGGGGAATCATGAAAGTCAGGTAAACTACATGAAGTGTCAAGTGGTGTAACCACCATTTAAGAGGCCGTTTTGTTAATACTGTAAAGAAGGTCATGTGACAGGAAATGGTATTACAGAGAAGGACCCCTGATGATCACAACTGCTGCATGACAAGGTTAGAATCTCTTAGAATTACTAATAAATTGACGTTTTAAGACTCTGGTCAGGTTTGGTAAGTTTACATGTCAAATGGTATTACCCTAGAAAAACATTAATAATTCATAAAAATCATTAAAATGAATATTTACTTTAAAAATTATGTTTGAAATATTGAGACTAAGGCCATGTGCTTACACATGTGTCCATGGTAATGCCTGTCAAATTTGATTTTAAAATGAAATGTCAAATGGTGTAACCGGTTACACCATTTGACTCCTATTAAGAGCCTTTCTGTTATAGGCCAATTATGTCAAATATCAGCAGTTTATTATAGTAATTTGTTAGATATCAGTAGTTTATGATGCTAATTAAAAAAAACTACTTTTGAATTTGTACAGTAGCTTTAGAATACCTAAAAATTCATTTAAAGTAGAAGTGTTACTCAAACATTAAAATTTCTGTCTGTAAAATACAATTATTTACATTTCTGCTATTTCATTACTAATATATGATACATTTATAGAAAACTAAAGTAATCAAACTAAATAAATAAAATCAATTTTCCCCATTAGATGCCAGTTTCTAACAAGGAAAAAGTGGCTCGACATAGAGTGCTAATGCAAATGAATGCTAATGAATGCTAATGCTGCAGCAATGGCCAATTACGTCCTTACGAGTTGTTTTTGTCACATCACTTATTCCCTTATCAGAATTTAAAATACAAAACATGAAACATGAGTTAAATTTTAAAATGAAATGATTGTTGTTAGCAAAGAATTTACAGTAGAACAAATTAGTTAATTGTTGACTGAACTTTCTCTCTCATTAAATTTTTATCAACCGTATTCACAATAGTAGACCAGTTCACCCTTATGAGTTGTTGTCAGGTGAAGATACAAAACATAAGTTAAATTTTAAAATGAAACATGATTGTAAAATATTTTCTCAGCAAAGAATTTACAGTAGAAGAAATTAGCTCACTGTTGTCATATGTTCTTTTTTCTGAACTGAAATAACATGAAAAAAACAAGTTCACTTAACCTTGTTGACTGTCATATTTGATTTTCAGTGTCAATTTCTTCAACAAACAATGGTGTTTGACTGTAGAAGGAACATGGTCAGGCAGTGTATCATATTTTTATGGAAAATACCAGTTACACCAACTGACACAACCCAGTGTCATTTGGTGTAACTGGTATTTTTTCATAAAGCTATGATTATATACAGGAAAATAAATGTGGAGTAAAATGTGGAATAAATGTAATCCACTTTTGCAGTGCAACACTGTGTTTTTTAACAAATTTTACATAATTTGTCACGCGTTATTTAGAAAAAAAGGGATGTTTTTAGGAAATGTCCTGCTCAGTATTTTAAATTTAAATTTAAATATAGAAATACTCCAAAAATATCTTATTTCAATTTAATGCTTTTGAAATAAAGATTTTTTTATAAGTACACTTAAATCTACTGTAGGTGGATAAAATATTTAATATTTATCATTCTTTCCTGGTTACACCATTTGACATTTTCAGGAGCATTCAGTCTTACTTTTCATAAAAAATGGTGCAAATGTCATTTCAAATGACATAAAACCAACAAAAATACAGAATGTACATTTTAACAAATCTGATGCATGCTTTTAAAACTATTTTTGAAGATATTTCTGAATTGCTCAACTTGCCAACCCTTATTTGTCACTGATCAGCAGTCAGGGTACCTCTGGCTAGCACGTGGAGGTCTGTGCGGCCCTCCAAGGATATGCCTCCCCAGACCATCACTGACCCACCACCAAACCGGTCATGCTGGAGAATGTTGCAGGCAGCAGAATGTTCTCCATGGCGTCTCCAGACTCTGTCACGTCTGTCACATGTGCTCAGTGTGAACCTGCTCTTATCTGTGAAGAGAACAGGGCGCCAGTGGCGAATCTGCCAATTTTGGTGTTCTCTTGCAAATGTCAGGCTGCACAGTGCCGGGGTGTGAGCACAGGCCCCACTAGCCAAGAATCAACCAGAAAGGACGCAGAGAGGGAAATGGTCTGTGGCCACCACCTGCAAAACCATTCCTAAATAGGGGTTTAGAGTTGGGCGGAATCCAAATTTTGTTACCGTTAAACCTTCCCCACATTTTCCCAGGGTATACGGTATTACCGTGACTGATTAAAAATCACTTTGAAGGGCTCAGAGGGAGTCGCCAAAATGTCGGCTTGCACCTTTACTGTTCAGAAACACAATAGCAAACATTACATAGGCCTAAGAATACTGAAAATTAACAACAAAACATGTACAACATTAACAACTTTTATTGATAAATATTTAATAAAGTGCAAATGCAGCAGTCAACCAAACAGAATGAAATAACAACAAATTGTCTGTGGGCTACAGTCCACTTCCAGTACAGTAATCAACACAAATCATTAAATTAAAACACAGCACTATAGCATCCAATACTTACAGGCTTATCAAATAATAAAAAAGTAACAATAAATAACAAAGGCAGTAACGAAAATGTGTGCTATACAGCGTATCCTGAGACCGCGACGAGTACTGTCCGATGGTTTATTTTTATAATCTATCAACATAAATCAAATAAATTAAAGCACACAGCTCTACAGCATCCAGTACTAGGGCTCATCAAATAAGAAAAACAGAACAATAAATAAGGCATGACTGAAAATGAGCATATATAATCCTATCCTGAGAACGCAACAGGAAATACTGTTAGCTGGTTTATTTTTAGAGCCTATCTTAAGTTTGAAAAGTTCACCCTATGCAAGTCCGAACTGTTTTTTCGAACAGAACAGGCTACTCCTCATTGAAAATGAAATAAAAACAAAGTATAATGATAACTATAGCAGCATCATATGCTTCAAAACTATTCAAGGTTTTATGCCAGAAAAACCAGCATGTTCAGTACTTTTTCCAGCTGGAGCAGGGCATGTAATGGATTGACAACTTTGGCCGCGGTGCTGGGTGACTGAGGTTGCGCTTCTCCCTCCTCCACTCTGATGGCCACTGGACCTGCTGCCACTGCTGCTGCTTGGCGAAGTTGTGTTTTTCTATTTGGGACCAACTCGCTTGATGCGCGGCTTGCCATCTTTTCTTCTCTTTCTCACGTCCGAGCTGTCACGTGACGACGTCACATCCAAAAACTTTATCATATGTCATCTCCCGACAATAGTAAAGGGCAGTTGTAAGAGAAACATTATAGCCTACTATTAGTTTTAAATTGTAATAGTATTAAATTAAATTTAAAACTCAACCACACATACATAGGTGCTGGACAAACACTCATTATTTAGTCATCAAATAAATAAGGCCTATATGCGCGGCATATTTTTTTAATGATGGTAATGAAACTGATACCGTTGCTATTTTTAGATAACACGGGATACCTTATTACCGTATTATCGCCCAACCCTAAAGGGGTTGTCTTGGTAATTGCCTATCCTTTCCACCTGTTGTCTGTCCAATTTGCACAACAGCAGGTGAAATTGATTCACAATCAGTATTGTTTCCTAACTGGACAGGTTGATATCCCAGCATTTGATTAACTTTGAGTTACACTGTGATGATGATGTGTTCCCTTTATTTTTTTGAGCAGTGTACATCCAAAGCAAACCTACCTTGCTTTAATCAATTAACCAGGAAATAAATAATGAATTTGTTGATCTAAGTCTTAGCTACAGTTAGCAATTGTCCCATTATGAGTTGATGGGCTTCCTAGCTACTGTGTCCCCAAAGCCAAATTTAAAACTATTGTCTACAGCAGTCAAGTAAAAATATTTGAGACCACTGTAAATTAAATTCGAAACTTCAAATTCCAATTTCCCACTTCTGAACACAGTGTTTTTCTTGGAGATACTGCTTCCAGGAGTTGTTCCCTGTGTACGCACCCAGCTACTCACTGTGATTATTCATACAGACAGAGAGATAGTGTGCAGCACTTACATGAAGAATGCTATGGTGGAGAAGACGCCACACGTGTGGAACGCATGGTTCATCTGCTCCTGGGATGGATATGTCACTGCTGCATCAATTATGATCCACCAGCCTGTGAAGAACTGGGACAAGAGAATACAGGGTTGACATCTGGATACATGAGATGCTGTTCCTTTATATGACTCTCTTATGTTGTAATGTTGGGGAACACTGGTGGAAAAGAGAGAATATAGAGAGATAGAGGATTACAAATGGCACAGTCCTAAAAGCTCCTTATAATCACATCTGTATGACGTAGAGGAAGAAACTCAGTCCCATGACAATCTTGTCCTTTGCATAAACTCACACAAAGTCAGTCACACTCTAAAATTTTACTGTAACACTTCTCTTTTTCTGCCTGTCAGTCATTCAGCCATTTTCTATACCTCTAGAGCCACTGACCAGAACTCCAGAGACAATAGAAGCCACAGCATTCCTCCTCTCCCCCCAGTCAATGCATTCGCAATCTGGCCAGCGGAAGTTATCCAGAAAGCCAGCCATCTGCAGCCCTCTTCGTGTCCTCCTCCTTTTTTCTCTGATCCTTCTCTGCACAGGTGAATTAGTCCTCTTCCTGACTCTGTATGTGTCACCACCTGCTTCACCTGCTGTTCTTCAAAGACTGCAAGCTGCTCTGCTTCTCACTGAGATCAGTGACTCTGTCAAAGTTGCCTGTGGAGGATGCAGATATTCATGTCTTAGTAACATCTTCTGACCACAACTTTTGAAATAGATCTAAATTTGCTAAGTTTGAGACGTGTCTCAAGCCTCAGATATGCCTTCGTTATACAGCCCACTTTTCTCTGAATTATTTGGTCATTTATTGTTGGCTTGCTAATCAACACTAATATTTGTGGAAGGACTTGTGTTTCTGATTTTGGCTAACAAATTCTAATGGCTGTATTTTGTATTTATTTTACAGTCGATTATTTCAAGAAAACATGCCATCCAATCCTGCATGTATTCTTTGCCAAAAAAGGCCAAAATTATGCAATGTAACATAGCCAAAAACTGTAAAAACAAAAATGATCATTGGATTTTCACATTTCTGACGGTCCTTGGACACATCATGTGTGACAAACGCTTCCATCAAACAAAAAAACAAAACCAGATCTGATCATATTCTTATTCTAAGTTTATTCATTCATTTATTCATTGTCCGTAACTGCTTATCCTGTTCGGGGTCGCAGGGGTCTGGAGCCTTTCCCTAACAAACATTGGGCAAGAGGCTGGGGCTGTTTGTCTCAGCCAGCAGCTTAGTTTAAAAGTATTTTAAGATAAGTGTCAAAGTAAGTTAGTCTACATACAGAAAGCTATCATTTGAGCTTGTTTGTAACAATTCGCTATCAGCCAAACTAGCATGCTGTCTAAATCAGTGTGTAAGACATAACGTTAGTGACGGAGGATGGAGCATATCGCTAACTACATGTTTATATGTTCATGCTTGCTGAACACATGTATTGATAAAGTATTGGCTTCTTACTCGCTAAGGGTTAATGTCACTTACAGTAACGAGTGTAGCTGCCATCAACTTGAGTAATTTTCGAGTTATCCTAACTTTGTTTCCACCGAGACCGCACGGCTGTTCACCGGTTACCGTGTTGTGTAGGCGTGTGTGTGTGTGTGTATTTGGAGTAGCCCCAGCACAAAAGAACCAATACCGTTAGGGCTTATCAATTTGGTAATTTAACCCCGGGGCTAATTTAGTACCAGGTTTTGGTACCCATCCTTAATCAAAACACAAATGAAGTGAAGCTTATAGAAATGAAATGAATATTAAAGCCACACTGGCACAGAAGTGCCGAACGCTGCAAGTGTGTGTTTCACCAATCAGCATTCTACAGCACACAGCCCCTCAAGAATTCCGGGTAATCTGAAAAGTCCTACCCCCCTACTAGGTACTTTTTGCAGGGAAAGTTTAAGGTTTTCCAAAATCCCGGGTAAATGATTAAAGTTCTTGCGGTGGAAAAGGGGCTGTAAAGACAGACAACCATTCACACCTACACCTATTCACACCCATGCTGACAAGGGGAGAAAATGCAAACTCCACACAGAAGGGCTCCCCCACTCTGCAACCCTCTTGCTGTGAGGCCACAATGCTAACCACTGCACCACCGTATCGCTTTATTCTGTGTCATTTAAAATGTAGCCAAAATGAACTAACCAGCATGCATGGCAGGAGTGAAATACTAATGCTTTTTTAAACTCCAGGATTTCATCTTCAACTTTAAGCTTTCAAACATCTAAGGGTAAGTTTTAAAAATCTAATAACTCATTTATGGTGGAGGGAGGGTCATGCATTTCCACCATTTACTCAGGGAGGCTCAAGGAAAAATATTTGTAGCTTCAGAAAGGGTCAAAAAATAAAATAAAACAAAGTCACACCGCTGCCGTTCCCTCCTCTGACAAGTCCCTAACCTGTTCATAATTTTCACTTCGGGCATTAAGTCAAGCCAACAAACAGCTAATATTAAAATAAATGTACAAACTCAATTATTGGTTGATTTTACAAATGTCTACCACTAAATCAATCTATCATGACCAGTGTTTCGGATTTACTCACGAGCATGTTAACTGGCGACTTTCAGCCAAATGCGTCTGTGGTTGTCGTAGTGACAACAGCTGTTTTCAACCAGGAAGAGAACACATAGCTGTCCTCATGAATGCCTCTTTGTTCAATTTTTCATTACAATATCAAAACATAGCCAAACTGATCCGTCTTTGGACTCTTCTTAGAGGAACCCAGTCACATACTAAAACTCAGACGTGGTATGAATCACACTTGTTGTGACGAAATGTTGATAACAGGAAGAGGGCAAGTTGCTTTTCCTGTAAATTTAATTCATATCTCTAATACATTTTCTATAGGCCTACACAGTTTCGTCTTTGGTGCCTGTTTAAATAAATGTGCCATATTAAGGAACCGCTCAGCCCTTTGAAACATAAAAAAGAGAACATTTTCACAGGATTCAAACTCACTCCATCATGGGAAAACAACACATATTTATTTTCACTTTTATGTACACTTGGAAAAAATCAGATAAGTTGAGGGTTCAGGAAAAAAACATGTGGGTATATGGTATATCAAACATGTAAAGTTACAAGATGGCGCCCCCAGTGCGGACGCCTGTTACAGCAGCTCCTGCTCACCGCTGAGCTTCTTTCAATTTCTTTTTCATTTAACTTTCTTATTTGGTTTTTTTCCAGTCAGCTAGCTAGCACTTATTAGGGTCCAGGCAGCTAAGCTGCCAGGACACTATTGTAATCCTAGGTATTCTTCTTCTTCTTCTTCTTTCTTCTTTCTTCTTCCGAGGAAATCATACTTCCCATGGGTGAAAACTCACCAAACTTTGCACAAAGGTCCATGCCAGATATCCTCAGCTGTAAACTCAAGCCAATAGTCCTGATGGTGGCGCTACAGCAAGCGTCTAAAGTTCAAAAATTTGAAAATTCATAACAAATCAACCATACGTGCTACAACTTCACAACTTTCATCAAACTGTAGCCCCAATACTGAAGAAACTTTTGTACATTTTAAAAATTATGAAGTTCATCACTCTGTTTTATTCAAAAACTGTAAAACTTCTTAAACCTATCTCCTCCCACAATTTTTGCTCAATTGACACCAAACTTGCTACAGAGCATCTTCAGACTGTCCTACAAAAACTGTTTCTCAGATTTTTGATTTATCAAAAATTGACTGTAAACTCAATACTTGCTCAATTGACACCAAACTTGCTACAGAGCATCTTCAGACTGTCCTACAAAAACTATGTTTCTCAGATTTTTGATTTATCAAAAATTGACTGTAAACGGTACTGTAAACATATACATGCAAATTCTTGCTAAATAAATCTTCAATGTTCATGAAAAAAATGACAAAATTCTAGAGTCAGATGATATGTGGTAGATGATATGTGGCAAATTTCAGAATGTTATCTCAAAAACTGAATTTTGAATTTTGCTCTAATGTGAACAATTGGAGTCAATGTAAAAATGGCAATTTTAAACATCAGTTTTTCACTTATGGAGCAAATCAATCATTGTTACAAACAAATTACCAACATCTCCATGCTGTCTAGATGCAATATGTGTAATTTCAGATTTTTGTCTTAATAATTAAATTTTTTACAGTGGTTTCAAATCTGACTTTCCATGCACGGATGGCTGCTTTCCTACACAACAGTGAATTGCTTACTCAATTTGTGAAGCCACTGTTGAGTTGCTACTAGCCAATTAGCTCAGAGTGGTAGATGACCGTCTTAGATTCCAGAGGTTGCTGGTTCGAGCCTCAACTGGTGCAGAATCCACATTGTAATGTAATCATCTTCTTGTGCTCCAGCTTATTGCTTAAAATTGCCTGAGCGTGACTGATCACTGTGCAGCAGGGCTGCCACGATTAGTCAACTAATCGATGACTAATCGACTATTAAAATAATCGGTGACTATTTTAGTAGTCGACTAATCGGTTTGAGTCGTTTTTCATAGAAAAGTACTATAAAAGTACCCCAAA
>NC_065512.1:41289855-41304395 GCF_006386435.1 Epinephelus moara
GGCTGCTAAACCTGCACGTCTGGCTTAGTCAATTTGTGAAGCTATACATGAATTGTCACTGACTAATTAGCTCAGTGAGATAGGAATTGATTCTTAGTCTCAGAGGTTGTGAGTTCAAGCATCAGCTGATGCAAAAGGCAGATTGTGTTGCTAAATTCCTAAATATCTTCCAATTCTTCTGCTTGTTGCTCAGAATTGCCTAAAAATGCCCAGATCCGACCCATCACTGCGCAGCAGCTATAATGTTCTGTTTTGTTATGGAGACGAAGACTGCTCTCTATATAGCATTCTTTCTCCTATTTTTCTATGGATACGATCGTGTGCGGGGACCTGGCGCCGAGCCGTGGCTCCATTGTTTACACCCGGGGCCAGCTGTTAGCGCTACAACACACAGCGGTGCGGCCCGAGGAGAGGCACGATATTCCCAGCTAGCTGCGGAAAAGGAGACGGGGATGTCGCGCGCGGAGTGCAGCGCAGACAACGGAGGAGATGGTACAAACCCGTCCTCCCATCCGTCGTTATGGGGAATGTAAGATCGCTCCCCAACAAGATGGACGAGCTGTCGGCGCTGACTCGCCATCAGAGGGAGTACCGGCAGAGCAGCGTGCTGGTGTTTAACGAGACATGGCTGAACGCGGAAGTACCGGACACGATCGCCGTGCTGGACATGGCTGAACGCGGAAGTACCGGACACGATCGCCGTGCTGGACGGATTCCAGCTCATCAGACACAACAGGACAGCGGACAGCGGTAAGAGGAAAGGAGGAGGGCTGGCTGTGTTTGTGAATGATAGATGGTGTAACTCTGGGCACATCACTATCAAGGAACAGCATTGTTGCAGGGACATTGAGCTGCTGGCTGTTGGCATGAGACCATATTATCTACCCAGGGAGTTTTCTCATGTTATTATGGTAGCAGTGTATGTCCCCCTGTCTGCGAAGGCTGAGTCTGCTTGTGACATTCTCCACTCTGTTACAAGTAGGCTGCAAACACAGCACCCTCAGGCCCTCCTTCTGATCTCTGGGGACTTCAACCACGCCTGTCCATCCACCACGCTGCCCACCTTCACCCAGTATGCTTCCTGCCACACCAGAGACTGTAAAACACTGGATTTATTTTATGCCAACACCAAGGAGGCATACCACTCATCCCCCTTGTCCCCCCTGGGAAGAGCTGATCACAACCTGGTTCATCTTCTGCCTGTCTACAGACCTCTGGTGCTCTACAGACCTCTGGTGCAGAGAGAACCTCTGAGTGGAAAGCACCGTACCCACCAGGACTGTACGCCGCTTCTCCAACACCAAACCCTGGATTACTCCAGATAAAAAGCTCTCCTGAAGGAGAAGCGGAGAGCTTTTAACTCTGGAAATAAGGAGGAGCTGAAGGCCGTGCAGAAGGAGCTACGAAGGAACATCAGGCGGGGAAAGGAAGAATATAAAAAGAAGACGGAGGAACAGCTGCAGCAGAGCGATGTCAGCGGAGTCTGGAGAGGTCTGAAAACCATCTCAGGACACAAACAACCAGACTCCCAGGCCAGAGGCGACCAGCAGTGGGTGAATGATCTGAATCTGTTCTTCAATAGATTTGATCAGTCTGCCCCTCCCCTGGCCCAGACATCACGGCTGCAACCCCCCTCATCCTCACCTTCACCTTCCCCCTCACCTACACTCCTGGCACACTGCTTCAACACCTCCCCCACCCCCGCTCTCCTGGACATCTCACCACCCCCCACCCCTCCCCCCACCTCATCACCTCCACCCCCCAGCACACAGCCCCCCTGCTCCAGCTTGTCCTTCACTACCTGTCAGGTGAGAGATCAGCTGAGGAGGATAAAGACGAGGAAGACTGCGGGTCCAGACGGCATCAGCTCCAGGCTCCTGAAGTCCTGCGCAGACCAACTGTGCGGGATAGTTGAAACCATCTTCAGCCTGAGCCTGAGGCTGGTGAGAGTACCACAGCTGTGGAAGACATCCTGCGTGGTACCGGTGCCCAAGACTCCGCACCCCAAGGACTTCAGCAGCTTCAGACCGGTGGCATTAACATCGCACCTCATGAAGACTCTGGAGCGTCTGGTCCTGTCTCGTCTCCGCCCCGCAGTAGGCCTTTCAATGGACACGCTGCAGTTTGCCTACCAGCCTGGCATTGGGGTGGACGACGCTGTCATCTTCCTCCTGCATAGAGCTCTTTCTCACCTGGAGAAGCCCGGAAGCTCTGTGAGAATCATGTTCTTTGATTTCTCCAGCACTTTCAACACCATACAGCCTGCACTTCTGAGGGACAAACTGGAGCACGTAGGGGTGGCTAATCACCGTGGGATGCTCTCTGGACTCTGTGCAGGTGGTGGGAGAAAGGAGGATGACAGTCAAGCTGTCATCTCTGAGGACTAATGATTCCCATCCTCTGCAGGAGGAAATAAAAGCTCTGGAGAGCTCCTTCAGCGATAGACTGATTCACCCAAAGTGTGTGAAGGAACGCTATTGCAGGTCCTTCCTGCCTGCTGCTGTCAGGCTACATAACCAGCACTGCTCACAGTAAACTGCACCATGGACACTTTACTGACACTATGGACACTTTATGGACACCACAGCTGTCTGCTGTTTTGCACATACAATCACTTGCACTAGATGTGCTCCCTTTATTCACTGCTCATTTTCATTCACTGCTGCTCATTATTATTATTATTATTATCATTATCATTATTATTATTATGATATTATTGTTATTGTTATTTATTGCCGTTTCTTGTATTTTTGTACTTATTTTGCATGCCTAGTTTTTTAAGTTTAAATTTTGAAATCTTTAATCTGACTCTTTCCCTTGACTGCTGTAACACTGGAATTTCTCAATTATGGGATCAATAAAGGTGTATCTTATCTTAAAATGATTAAACAAATATTGCAAGATAACCAAATTTGTGGCACTGACGAACTTCACTCCTTTGTGCTTAAGGCAGGGCTGTACAGTGCGACATATATGTCGCACGTGCGATGGAAAAAAATGTTTGTGCGATGAATTTATTTGCCTAGTAGCACGCGTGCGACAGTACGACGGAGTATTAGGGCCACATTGAAGAAAATTTTTTTCCGGAGATTTCGAGAATAAAGTCGTAATATTACGAGAAAAAACTCGGAATATTACAAGAATAAAGTCGTAACTGAGAAAAAGTCATAATATTACGAGAATAAAGTCGGAATATTACGAGAATAAAGTCATAATATTACGAGAATAGTGTTGCACGGTATACCGGTACTAAAATAGTACCGCGGTACTAGAGTATTCCAAACGGTACTATACTGCATTTGGAAAATACCGGTACTTTGAAACTGATTCAATTCATTAATTTAGTTAATTTATTTTACTCATTTATGCACACAAACGCCTTTCTTGTTCCTACTGGAGCACAGATTGCGCAAGTGGTGTGTATGACAACACCTGTATCAACATTCGCAGCTGGCGCATGTGAAAAAAGACAAGAGAAAGTCTGCCTCGCAAAGGGAGACAACACGAGACAACACAAACTTGGTGGAACATTTGAGTTACCAAACCGTGACGTCCGTACCGAGGTACTGACCGAACCATGATTTTTTTGGTACCGTTACACCCCTACTATTTATTGTTCTAAAGGTTTTTATCCAAAAGGACTTTTCCTTAGGAAAAGTACCGAAGAGTATCGAAAAGTATCGAAATTCATATTGGTATTGGTACCGAAACAAAGATTTTGGTATCGTGACAACACTATACGAGAATAAAGTAATTTAATGAGAAAAAAGTCATAATATTATGAGAATAAAGTCATAGTTTTTAAGGAAATAACCAACAACAAACAGAATGGGTTAGAGGATGAACCTGCTTGTGGCAGCTGCTCTTTGTCTCAGGTGTGTTGCCTTGACACATATTTGGAGGCAGGGCCGGAGTGGGACTCATTTTCAGCCCTGGAGTTTCATGTCTCAGACCGGCCCACTTTAGATCACGACCTATTATAACCTTGCATGTTAAGTCTACAATAGCGCACTGTTCTCTAAAGCCTTGTAATTCAGTGTATTTTTCTAAAATATTTCCAATTCAGTGCAAGTAAGGGTTGCTTCACAATGTAGATTTATTTCAACATGAGTGCACATCTCCAACATTTTTCTTTACAACACAACATCCTTTTCAACAATATCAGAATCTATATTCTGTTCAAATAAGTAGTGCCTACTCTGGACTTGTGGGCTTATGGCTGGTACTTGGTGCTGGATCTTGCTTCTGAGGGGCTACAAGACAAAGTTTCCCAGTTATGTGGCGTCGCATCATACTATTATTTAAATTATATAATATTATGTTATATGTTTCAACGCCACACAATTCATTGACTTGATAATTAATTAACTTGAATGGTGGTGGTTGGAGATGTATGCATAGTCAGACGCAGCTGCTGAGCTCCGTGGAGCCGTTGTCTGGACCTCGGGTGCCGCAGGGACTTCGGCGTTCTCCGTCCACTCTTCTGATGAGGAGGCGTGTCGGTGGTCGATTCCACAAATCGTTGGAGATGTGTGCGTAATCAGACCACCGCTGCAGAGCACCGTGGAGCTGGTGTCTCCACCTCACCAATTCAGCTGCTGCAGAGACTTCACCTTCATCCGTGCGCTTAATGAAGAGGTGTGACGGTAAATGACTCCAAAATTCATCGCCGGAGATGCGTGTGTAATCGGAGCGCAGCTCGCACAGCTGCACAGAGCCAGTGTCTCCACCTCAGAGGGCGCCAGTGAAGGCGGCCCAGGGATAGCGGTAGCAGCATACGTGATACCCAGTGCCATGACTGAACACCGGCCCAATTTAAAAAAAAAAACCTGAACACCGACCCTCGCGGCCCAAACGTCAGACCGGCCCACCGGGAATTGTCCCGGTCCTCCCGATTAGCCACTCCGGGCCTGGACTTTTTTCTCATTAAATAACGACTTTATTCTCGTAATATTATGACTTTACTCTCGTAATATTATGACTTTTTCTCAGTTACGACTTTATTCTTGTAATATTATGAGTTTTTTCTCATAATATTATGACTTTATTCTCGAAATCTCTGAATTTTTTTCTTCAATGTGGCCCTAATACTCCGTCGTACAACAGACTGCTTGCAAGCCGCTTGTGTGTGTGTGTGTGTGTGTGTGTGTGTGGTCTGTTTTTTTCTCGTTTTTTCACTAGACGACAAGAGCGTTCACTGCCGTGCATCGTCTGGCAGCCAGGTGACTTGGTTCATTAGCGTAATGAACGTAGGGAAAGCTCTTGTCATCAAGTGTCTTTGTCTCTGTGGGGGAGGCGGGGCTATGGGCTACACACACAAAGTGCGATCTTCGTGAGGGGGAGACGAGGCGGAGAAGAAAACAGAGAGTTGAGCGTAAGACAAAGACAGGGATCTTGTTCCTAAACCAAATGCCATGGCCCCTGTGTTGGAGTGTTTTGGATTTAAACCAAATGACAGAGGGGAGCCCAGTAATTTGGATGAGCCGGTATGCCAGGTTTGTTCGAAAACCATCTCAACAAAAAGAGTGAATACGACCAACTTAACTGCGCACCTGAGAGTGAGAGACTGACAGTCTATTTTTTTGTATTTATAAGGTCTTTATTTATTCATTTTGGTATTTTTACATGTTATTTCTGATATTTAAATTTTCTTTTTTTGCATTCGTAAATATTCTCTTTAAAAGGGTGTACCTGCATCATTATGCCTTTATTATCATTATATAAGTTTAAAAAATGGTCTAAAAACAGCAAAATTACAACAATAATAAAAATGGTCTTAAAAAGCACAATATTGCGCAATATTATCGCTTATCGCAATAATTTCTGACGCAATTAATCGCCCAGCAAAATTTGTTATCGTGACAGGCGCTACAAACTTTCTGGCCTGTGCTACAAAATTATCACCCTCTGTAGCACCAGTGCTATGGGCTAAAAAAGTTAACGTACAGCCCTGGCTAAAGGTCATATCTCCTCGATGTACTCATCTGAGGCTCATTCATGTAATTTAACTTGCACTCAGTGTACACCTTTTATAAATGTGGCTCTGCCTCCAGTTTCCAGCAGATCATTGTTTGCTAGGTAGTATTGTGATGGTGGGAAATATGACATCAGAACTAAGTGAAGGTGTCAAACGTTAAGTTAATATTCAAAGCAAAGAGGGGCTTTCTCAGATCATGGCAAGACCAAAGGATTCCAAGGGTACACTGCATGGAACTCTAAAACGCTTTGCAGTAATTAATTGACTACCATACCATATATACAGCCTAGTGTTTGTCAAATTTGTATGCTTTTAACAACCTTAATGCTACAACATAAAAAGATAATTTATCTCAGAGATAAATCTGCTAAACAGCTGCTTGCTTTGTTCATTTTCTGATTATTTCCAAGTTTACATAAATGGTATTCGATTTTTAATATGACCTATATATCAGGGGCGATAGTTTGAAACAACAAGGGAGGCTGAACTTCCCCTTAAATTTCATAGAAGAAATAGTCAAATATGCACTAGTGAATTTACATTAAAATAAGAATTTACATTGCATTAAACGTGCTCTAGGATGCGTTTAACATCATGACTATGATGTTCAAACGTCAGCTGTTTATCACCAGTTTTCAAACGCAACCTACCTGTCATACATTCTCGCGGAGCCTCCAAGCATTCCTATGAGACAGCGCTGAGCAGGTTTTTTCATGCAGCAAAGCGAGACGGTCATTGGATAAATGCAACAAAATCGTCACTTCCAGGGAGGCTCAGCTTCCCTGGGACCTAATGGAGCAGTAGGCCGGAGAGGACGCTCGGTGAATGCATGATGATTGGAGGAATTGTCTAAAAGGCTGAACCCCTTTGTGATTGACAGCGCTTCGCATTTCGAGCTCAGTCCTATGCGGATATTTGTGAGTGGAGTCTTCTGACAGAGTGCTGTCCGGAGTTCTTTATTTCCACAAGCAATATAGCTCATTTTCACCATTTGTACAGTTCAGGTGTTTAAACCCATCTGAAAATCTTTGAGGTGTGTTTTGCTGTGGTTCTATGGCATGAGTGTGGTTGAAAACGGTTTCAATTAAATGTTCCTTTTATAAGTTACTGCCTCGCTACAATATGACACATTTTATGATGTAAACTTAAAGTGAGCTTCCCCTGTTTGAAAGACCAGCAGCCGCCACTGCTATAAATATTAAGGCTACAACATAAACAGATACGTTAGCCCCTTTTCCACCAACATTTCCAGGAACTTTAATTACCAGGAATTTATTTAGCTGGGTAAAAGAATTCCTGGTAATTTGTATGGTTTGCATTTCCATCGCACTTTTTATTGAATTTGAATTCATTCAAATTCAATAAAAAGAGAAATTAGCGTGATGAAGTAGATGATTCGGCATGTGCCCTGTATTTGGCTCCGCCAGCTTGGCTGGTTGCGTGCTGGTATGGGGGGAAATAAATGCGTGCTGGTGTGGGGAGAGGAGGGGCTGTTTGTCTCAGCCAGCAGCTAAGTTTGAAAGTATTCTAAGATAAGTGTCAAACTAAGTTAGTCTACATACAGACAGCTGTCATTTGAGCTTGTTAGTAACAATTCGCTATCTGCTGAACTCGCGTGCTGTCCTTGTGTAAGACATAACGTTAGTGACGGCGGATGAGAGACTGTGGACGGAGCATATTGAATAACGCTGTCTACATGTTTACATGTTCATGCTTGCTGAACACGTGATATGATAAAGTATTGGTTTCTTGCTCGCTAAGGTTTAATGTCACTTATAGTAACGAGTGTAGCTGCCGTGAACTCGAGTAATTTTCGCGTTATCTTCACTTTAGTTTCCACCACGGCCATTCAGCTGTTCACTGGTTACTGTGTCATGTGTGTGTGTGTGTGTGTGTGTGTGTGTGTGTGTGTGTGTGGAGGAGGAGTTTAGTCCACGCCCATAACTTTTTGCGGCCTACTTAAGAAGTTAAGTTAGCATGTAGATTGCACCCTGGCTTTGCTTTTGAATTTAAATATTGAATAATTGCATGTACTGTGTCGTATTATCGGTAAGCACTTGACTTGCACGTGTTAAGTCGGGTGAATCGATAGACAGGCAGACCTATCAGTTTGTGCAGCGGTAGCAATTTTTGACAAAGCAGCAGAAATTGTCAGAACACCAGCACAAAAGAACCGATACCGTTAGCGCTTATCAATACTACCGTCTTTGATAATTTAGCCCCGGGGCTAAATTAGCACCAGGTTTTGGCACCCATCCATAATCAAAACACAAACAAAGTGAAGCTTGTAGAAATGAAATAAAGTTTGCAGACACACTGACACGGAAGTGCGGAACGCTGCAAGTGTGTGATCCACCGATCAGCGTTCTTCAACTAACAGCCCCGCCCCTCAACAATTCCTGGTTATCTGAAAAGTCCTACATCCCTATTAGGTACTTTTTTCAGGGAAAGTTTGGGGTTGAGGGAAAGTTATTTACCTAGTAATTTCGGTGGAAACACGCCAAGGTTTTTCAAATTCCCAGGTAAATGATAAGTTCCTGCGGTGGAAAAGGGGTTATTGTCTTGTTGAATAAACTTTATGAATTAACTGGATTTATACAACTGGGGGGCTAGGTTCGGGTTCGGCCCACTTGATATGCTGCTCCATTGACTGTGTGTGTACAGTGCCGTACTGTGGGTTCAGGCCGGGCTTTTTTATAACTGTCTCGGACTTGGGTCGGGTTTAGTCAGGAAAATACGGCCCAAGCCGTGCTCTAGTGTGCGCACATGTTTATTTAAAGAGGCACCAAAGACGAAACTGTGTAGGCCTATAGAAGATGTATTAGAGATATGAGTTAAATTTACAGGAAAAGCAACTTGCCCTCTTCCTGTTATCAACATTCCGTCACAACAAGTGTGATTCATACCGCGTCTGAGTTTTAGTATGTGACTGGGTTCCTCTAAGAAGAGTCCAAAGACGGATCAGGTTGGCTATGTTTTGATATTGTAATGAAAAATTGAATAAAGAGGCATTCACGAGGACAGCTACGTGTTCTCTTCCTGGTTGAAAACAGCTGTTGTCACTACGACAACCACAGACGCATTCTGCTGAAAGTCGCCAGTTAACATAGGCCTTGTTCAGACTGCCAGCCAAAATCCAATTTTTAGCCAATGTAGATTGGAACCAGATGGCTCTTATGAAGTCTGAACAGTCATAAATGACATAAAATCCGATTTTTGCAAACCAGATCGAAACCAGGTAGTTTAGGTTAGGAGGTAGTTTCAAATCGCATTTGAACAGATGTGTCTGAGTCTGAACAGCTCCTTATATGACATCACACAATACACGCTAGATGACGCCTCCGCTCCGATGTTGTTGCCACAGCAACCTGTCAGATTGGTCAATAATGTGGCCCAGTCTGAAAAGAGCCAAACCCGATTTGGACACTTGCTAAAAACAGTGTGGACAGTCAGCAGTCAAAAATCGGATTTGAGAAGGAATCAGATTTGAATCTGATTTGCCTGCAGTCTGAACGCAGCCATAGTCGCGAGTAAATCCGAAACACCGGTGTTTCGGATTTACTCGCGACCCTGTTAACTGGCGACCTTCAGCCGAATGCGTCTGTGGTTGTCGTAGTGACAACAGCTGTTTTCAACCAGGAAGAGAACACGTAGCTGTCCTCGCGAAGGCCTCTTTATTCATTTTTTCATAACAATATCAAAACATAGCCAACCTGATCCGTCTTTGGACTCTTGTTGGAGGAACCCAGTCACGGACCGACACTCAGTCACGGTTTGAATCAAACTTGTTATGACGGAATGTTGAAAACAGGAAGAAGCCAAGTTGCTTTTCCTGTAAATCTAACTCCTATCTGGAATAAATTTTCTAAATAGGCCTATACAGTTTTGTCTCTGGTGCCTGCCTAAATAAACATGTGCCATATTAAAGAACCGTTCAGCCCTGTGAAACGTGAAAAAGAATATTTTCACGGGATTCGAACCTGCTTCATTATGGGAAAATAAATTAAAAGCGCACAATTAATGTGGTGCACCACTATGACAATACCACCTCACTGACAGATCCATTAAAAATCCGACAACATACAGCTAGCTATGTCTTCACATTGGGAGGTAGCCAGATCAACTTGTGACCATACTGTCCATGCACTGAGGAAAATTTTACAATCTCACTGCTTTCCAATACAAAAACCAGCGGTTTTAAATCCACTTAATTCATAAACCTAACGTTTATTGTTGTGCTACAGGTCGATAAAGCCAATATTCATATACTCACGTGGAAATACTTTATTTTAAATTAAGCAATAAAGCAGCAGCTATATAATAGATTTATCTCTAAGATAAATTATCTATTTATGTTGTAGCATTAAGGCGATTAAAAGCGTACAAATATGACAAACACTAGGCTGTAGGCTATGTGGTATAAAAGTCCATTAACTCCTGCAAAGCGGTTTAGAGTACCGAGGTGAGGTCAGGTCGGCTATGTTTTGATATTGTTATGAAAAAATGAATAAAGAGGCCTTCGCGAGGACAGCTACGTGTTCTCTTCCTGGTTGAAAACAGCTGTTGTCACTACGACAACCACAGACGCATTCGGCTGAAGGTCGCCAGTTAACAGGGTCGCGAGTAAATCCGAAACACCGGCACAACTGACGACACACGTTCAGCATTTCTATTTAGTGTCAGTTAAGTGACCTATTACATACTGGCTCACACGTATGCCGAATAACAGACTGAATTCTAATAACATTCGTATCATTTTTTAGAGGGGAGTTTTGTTTACTGAAACAGTTAACATACCAGTCAGAATTCGGCAAATAGCTACACTGAGCTAGCTGTAACGTTAGCACTCTTCCTAACGTCAGACTATACTAATTCCACAGCAGTGCTATCGGTAGACTGAATTCGCTTTTACGTCTGGAACCTCCCGTCTTCAACGGACTATTCTTTCAATTTCACCGTTAATGGCTCGATAACCTTAACATAAATGTCATCCCTAGGTCGTGCCAAAGTTTTATCAATGTTAGGGAGCTAACGATAGCTAACACAGCGTTACTCGTCCAGCTGAGGATGCTGCTTTCTTGTTTATAACGATAACATGGGAAGTCAGTTACCGGTTTGCAAATATCATCCATGAGCAAGTTTACACTTAATAACTTAGTTATAACCCATAAAGAAATGTTTTTGTGTCGGGTTACATGCAGCTGCCCACCTTGTTGAGAGCCCGGATGCTTTCAGTTTCCATTAAGAAGATTGTTGTTGTTGTTGTTGTTGTTGTTCTTCTTCTTCTTCTTCTTCTTCTTCTTCTTCTTCTTCTTCTTCTTCTTCTTCTTCTTCTTCTTCTTCTTGTTCTCTTGTTCTTCTTTTGTTTTAATGGTGGGCTACAAACCAATCTTAAAGGTGCATGCCGCCACCTACTGTATCGGAGTGTGTAACGTCATGACTTTATACTAGATTCATTTCATAGATCAAAGAAAGAAAAAAAAAAACAGTGATATTAATAAATAAGTAACTATAAATTATCATATTCTGGACATTAAGCCTGTTTCATTTATGCACTTAAAGTGCAACTTGCAGGTTATTTTAAAAAAAAAAATATATATATACATAACCTTGTCTGAAAATTACCATATGAGAAGTTAATTCAGAATTTATTATGGTTTACACGACATAAGGGCACAAATTCAGAGGAAAAAGTGGCCATTTTTAGCTCCTCTAAAAACGCTTTTTTTTCCAACATCACGAGAGGGACTCTGCGTCCTTGACCCTGCCTCTGTCCAATGCGCAGTAGTGGTAGTGAGTCTGAGTGGTAGTAAACTTGTGAGTTAGTGTTTTTTCGGTTGTTAACAGTGCTTTTCGCCATTTGTGATTATGCGGGATTGACCAAAAACGCGGTCGTGTGCAGCGCTCATTTTGGACAGGAGGATTATGTTCCTGATGATTTAATGGAGTTACGCGGAGAGGGAGACCCGAGCCTCGGGGGTATGTGCGGGGCCGGGAGGGCGGGCGGGCTCTGCGGAGAGGGAGACCCGAGCCTCAGGGGTATGTGCAGGGCTGGGAGGGCGGCTGGGCTCCGCGGAGAGGGAGGCTGAACGTCAGACTGGGTCAATCTAATATTTTGCATATTAAGGGGGGATACAAGTGGTTAGCAAGCACTGCCTACATGGCCCTATCATCCCAGACGGGTCGGGCCGGCCCGACAAACCCGACCGGATCCGTGGGTTCGGGCCGAAAAAATATGCAAATGACTCGGGCCAGGTCGGGCCTCGGGCTTCCTTTTTTTTCGGGCAGACAATTAGGCTAATGCTGGTGTGTCGGCTGCGTCAGGTCTGGGCTTAAAAACCTGCAGGCCGGGTTGGGTCGGGTTGTAATTTTCAGGCCCATTGAGAACTCCAGTTTGTGTTTTTGGATGTGTTCAGGGCACACAGAACATTAAATTTAGCCTATCAGCAATGTTACACCATACGTGCATAAATCATTAATCTGCTTTATCAATTAAAAATAAAATCCATACTGGCTGACCAGAAAAACGCACAAATTTCTTTATTGCAAAAGAAAACATAGCCTATTTCAGGAGAGACTCTGTGTTCCAAGTTAAAAAGATAATATTTGAATATATAGGCTATACATCCTGTTTTCCTGTTCTGTTTCTACATTAATATATAGCCATTTTTACCAGCTCAAGAAAAATACATTAAAGTGAGTAATTCATTTACAGTGTGTGTGTGTGTGTGTGTGTGTGTGTGTGTGTGTGTGTGTGTGTGTGTGTGTGTGTGTGTGTGGCGCTTTTGTTATGTTGATTTTTATATTGTATTTGTGTTCTAACACTGTGAATTCTTTGCAAAAGTGCTATAACGTTTATCATTGTTGCTGTTATTGTTATTATTAGCTGACAAGGCCAGTGTCAGTCGTGGAGTTGATGCAGAGGGACAGGATAATGCCAGTCATAGGAGTGAGGAGGAGGAAGAGACAGATGAGGAGGGACAGGAGCAGGAGGAGGAGGAGATGGAAGAGGAGGTGGAGGAGAAGAAGGAGGAAGAGGAGGAGGAAGAGGAGGAAAGTGGAGCAGGAAAACAGTGCCAGGTGCAGTGTACAGGACTGGGTTGGCAATAGGTCTTTGCATAGAATTATATTAAATTCAATACACTCTACTGACTGACTAATCTGTGTGTGTTGTGTTTAATATCATTAGATTGTTTTTATACTGCAAATGAAGAATTCGTGTTAAAATTACAGTTCCACTTGCGTTCGTCGTGCGATCAGAAAAAAGGCCTCTCCAAATCAAGCTCCCGGGCTGAATTTCAGTTACTAGATTTCAGCATTGAGGTAGTTACATACATAATCCAGACTAAAATCCATGGCCCCGAGTGTCTGTCGCTAGTGCACATCTTAATGTGTCCGGGAGTGAGGTTTTACGCACAGCACTGTACCTGCTGGCTACCGCTACACATAGGCATGCCAGCCTAAAAACCTATTATTGGGAATCGTGAGAAAGTGACAGAGACACAGAGCATTCCCGTAACCATAGTAACTCACTCACTCCTGCCTGTGTGCGCACAGCATGAGAGGAGAGGAAGAGACACTGACTGAGATTACTCGGAGCAGCATGCATGGGAATAAATTACAATATAATAGATATCTGTATATTTCTTGCTTTCCCTCTGATGACCTGAATAACACGGTGCTGCTGCTGCGTTCTGCTGCTCTGTCTTGTCTGTGCGTGCGCTGTCAGTATCCTCTTTTCACGCCACGACGTTATCAGTTATGAATTTAGTTTTCACTGCGTGAGAAAATGGACATGTGGCGTGAGAGCGTGTGAAAAGTGTCAGTTGCGCGAGTCTCACGGTCAATGCATGAGCGTTGGCAGCTCTGTTTTCAACCTCTTCAGTCTCAAAACTAGTACTGGGATCCATGTTTATACACTCAATCGAACTCGGCTGGACTCCCTTACACTACGTCACTTCTGGTTAGTGGGTTTTTAGATGCGGAAGCAAAATTCTCTCACAAAAACGACCCCAAAAGTCACTGTAGTGTGTATATATGTTTTTGTTTTTTGTTTTAATCGAGTTTCTACATCATTTTCCTACACATTTATTCACCATGGTCTCCAACCTGCAAGTTGGGCTTTAAGAACTGCCCTTTGAACCTGTACCTGTTTCTCTCTTAGCTTAAGGAGCCCTTTGATGCTCCATTCCCTTCCCAATTTGACCACACTGTCCTTCAACCTTTTCCTTTCTGTAATGAAATTCCTACATCCAAATAAAACATCAACAGTTTCCCTACATCCACAAGGTGGGGCGCCTCCAGAAATTTTTCATAGGGGTGGCCAGATGGGGCCACTTAAAATCTTGGGGTGGCACACCAAAACTAAAAGCCATAATTTCAGGATTTTATTATACTGCTGTAGTATTTAGGCTAGTAAAAAAACTAAGACTTAAAGGGCCATTGTGTAACATTTTCAGTTGTTTATTGGCAAAAATTGATGTCTGCATTCATAAATATGTCATCACTGGTGTACTATTACCTCCACCAATAATCTGACTTATTCTCGTAAAAGGAGAATTTC
>NC_065512.1:41305069-41310802 GCF_006386435.1 Epinephelus moara
GCTACCGTTGTTGCAATACGCGTTTGAAACAGTGAGGCGCTAGAGTGCGCCATCTGTTTGAATACAATATGTGATTTCAACGTTAGATGGGAGAAATTCCTACACACTGTGGCTTTAAGGAAATGCCTACTGATATACTTTGGTTTATTGTGTTACATTTAATGTTACTATGAGGACAGTTGCGTTTATCTCATCAACGGGAAATCACATCATCTGCTATATGTGACGTACATGTCCTTATTTGGATAACACATCCTGGTATTCCCCACACACGGGAAGATGTTTTAAGTAGGGGGGGGGGGCTGCCAACTGAATGAATGAATGAGTGACATCATTGTATTTTTTTTCCTGCTGTATAGCGCATCGCACATCGCCACTCACTAGGCTGCTGACTGGCTGCCATAAGCTACACACAAACATTAAGAAGTTCTAACAAATGCAAACTTTATTACACTTTTTCCATAAGGAGGCCAACAGTAGAATTCACCACATGACAAAAGCAGACAAGAACTACCATAGTTTGAGCGCTGTCCTTGGTGCTGAAGATGTCCCCGAACCTGTTACAGGCAGCGGTTATCACAAAATCACTTTGAGCGCTGTCCTTGGTGCTGAAGATGCAAAAACAAACAAATGTCTATACTCCAAAACTCACTACCTCTGACATGACAAACCAGGACAGTGTACATAGATAAAAAAACATCAGCAGAAAAACAGAAGTCCTGCAAATCAACAGCAAGTGGCGATAACCATGGCCAAATAACGTCGCATATCTGTAATAAAGAAAAAAAAACAAGACAGCTGTTGGCAACCAACGCTGTTGCTGCTGCAGCTACTATTAGGCTACTACTGTTATCCAAACTAAATTAAAGGAAGCAAAGATTGTTTAACCTATAATTCCGCATTATGTTGCCTTCTTTCCACAGCAAATAAATTATTTCCTTTAAACAAATGGCTCAGAGAAATGTCGTCTAGCAAAGTTAAATATTTTCACCACCATTTTAGTTATGAAATAGCCTCACATATGATATTTAAGGTGCACGCACACACAAGCAGGATCTCACACACATAAAACATGACTGGAATTAATAAACAAGCAGTAAATGCACAGTGGGGGTTATTTGTTTTCTGTATCGGCGTGACGCACTGTGTTAATTGAGTGAATCGTCCGAGCCGGACACGTGTTAATTTGAGTTTGATTTAAATTAATTACACTAAAGTTGTTGAGTTAAACTAACCATACGAGTCCTTTTCGTTTTTTATACAATTTATTGCTGCATTTTGAAAGCAAAAGAGTTAAGTTTTTTGGGGGTTTCATGTTATATCAGGGATTTCAGCTTGGCACCGTGAACCTGTGCCTCCCGTGACCTGTAAAAGTAGCGTTGTGACATAAGCCTCAGTTTCTGTTGTTGGCGAATTGTTACAAGCTGATGAATTTGCTGGTCAAGGCTAGGCAAAACGTTAGTATAGGTGAGATGCCAGACAGACGGATGGTTTGTCTCTAACAAAATACTTTCTGTAGACGTGCTGCAAGAAGGGATTAATGCTTAATATACATCTGCAGCCAGAGTGCATTACGCTGTCAATAGGCTTTATGTGTGGGGAATACCAAGCTGTGTTATCCAAATATGGGCATGTACGTTACATATAGCAGATGTGATTTCCCGTCGATGAGATAAACGCAACTGTCCTCACAGTCCGTGCCAGCGCAGTGAGGGAGAAATGCACAGACTGCTTCATGTTGGAAGCGCTGTGGTCGGACTACTGGGTATGAAATCCGACGGTCGGAATAATGGCATGAAAATGGTCGGATTAATGGGCGGTCGACATTATGGGACTAAAACGATAAAACTTGCCGTAGACCTGCATGGTTGGATTAGCGGGTAGTCAGAGTTATGGGTAGTCGGACCTATGGGAGGGCGCACTAAGGCCTGGTCCCCACTGGCGAGTGGGGTGGCCAGTGGGGTGGCCAGCAAATTTATAGGGGGGCCGTGGCCACCCCTGGCCACCCCCTGGCGGCGCCATTGTCCACAAGTGTCACATTTATCTGATTCTCTCTTTTTCATGATAAACAATGTACTGTTTAGTCCTGTGTGTCCTAGTCTTATCCTAGTGAAAGTGACATCTTCTTTCCTACATTTCCCTCTGGACCTTTTAACTCTGACAGACTTTTGAATTTTGTTATAATCCTATACCCTTTGTGTCATTATTCCATATTTCCTGCCATGTAGTCATAAATCCCTGATGGATGATTGATTTTGCTTCTTCTCTCCCAAAAGAAAGTTCTAAAATATCATTTTCATTTTTGTTTAATGCTTTTTTTAGCCAGTTTGCCCGCTATCTCATTTCCCTTGATAACTGCATGTGCCAGGATCCAACAGAAGTGGACATCTATCCCAAGATGCTGTAAGTTCATTAGAAGATCTTCTCTAGCTGTTTCTCCAGATTTAATACTCTGCATTGCAGCTGCAGAATCTGAACATATTACTACTTTAAATGGTTTGACCTGCTCTACCCCCTGTAGACTGATTATTATTGCTACCATTTCTACCGTGAATACTAAAAGCTTGTTTGAAATTCTTTTGATCATACCTTTATCAAATTCTGGGATGTGAATGCCTACTCCTACATGCTCATTATTTGGGTGTTTAGAGCCATCTGTAAAAAAAAATATGCAGGTAGCTGTAATAGCTGCTCTTCAGATGTTTTTGAGCCAGATACCCTATGTTGAGATTATTCTCTATCCACTCTGTTTTCTTGTCTAATATTTGCAGGCTAACTTTGGGTTGTGGAAATATCCATGGAGGAATGCTACTAATTATAAGATAAGATAAGATATACTTTATTGACCCCCCAGGGGGGAAATTCAAGTATCACAGCAGCACAAGACAAAATCAAAGGACATTAAATAGAATACGATTAAAGAGAAGAAATAAAATGTAAAATTAAAGATAATAATAGATAAATAAAAGATAAAATAAAATTGCTTCATCAATGAAATTGCTACAACAGATGAATAAAATGACTAAAAAGTGTAAGACAAAGTGTTGAATGAAATAAAGTGAAAGGTGGCAGATAAAGTGTCATATTGGACGGATGTAAAATAAGTCAGTTCAGCGCTGGATGTTGCTTAAGCCAAACCGTTGTTGTACAGTCTGATGGCGGTGGGCACAAAAGAGCGTCTGAATCGTTCAGTTCTGCTCCTGGGTGGGATAATCCGCTGGCTGAATGAGCTGCCCATCAGCCACAGCTCGTTGTGCAGAGGGTGAGAAGGATTGTCCAGGATTGCACAGATTTTGTCCTTCACCCTCCTCTCAGCCACCGTCTCCAGACTGTCCAGGTCCAGTCCCACCACAGAGCAGTCTTTCCTCATAAGCTTGTTGAGCCTGTTGACCTCATCAGTCTTAACGCCACCCCACCAGCACACTACACAGGGTTCTTACACTTTTTCACCAATGATTTTCCATGACTTCTCCATGACTTCTCCAAAACCTTTTACTGAATTTCCACGACCAAAAGAAATTGTTTTATCTCAACCACCGAAAACTAATTATCGTAACACTAAGTAAAATTAGGTTTACATCTGAAATGTATGGTGCCTCTCTAAAACAAAAAAACACCAGACAGGCACACTTAGATACATTTTCTCATATTTTAATTCCTATGGTTTAATATTTTTGTCAATGTGTCAAAAGATAAAAATGCCATCACATTTTCTGTCAGAGATAAAGAGAAATAGTGCAGTGAGGTAGGAATGCCAGTGCTAACTACTGATTACCCAGTAATCAGTACATGAGTTGTCAAAATAAAAAAAAGAAATAACATAAATAAAATAAATAAATAAATAAAATGTTTGGACTGCAAATGGTGGTTTAGGCTTTCGTCAAACAGCACTACATATGCCGTTTGTTGGGACACTTCTGACAGTAAGAATCTTTTAAAGTGCGGAGCAAGCCTAAAAGTACAGACATAGGCACACTTGTTCTTACAACAGGTAAATTTCGCTGCAATCTGGCTGTTCAGGAACATGGCGGTGAAAAGACGGCTCGTGTCCTCGGATGACTTGAATGAGTAGTGTGAATTCATGATTTTTAGTGCCCACAGTATCTCCGCTTTGAGGACTTCATCTTTTGCAGAAATGTCCAAAGTTGTCTGCTTTGTTGCTGTGGAAACTGTAGTAGTGTTGCTGGATGTCCTCACAGCATCAGCGTTCATAAACTCACCTATGGGTATTGTGCTGCTAGCAACTGCGGCTACAGTCTCGTGCTTTTTCCCCTTCAAGTGGCTAACGAGCGCTGCCTCGCCCATATTCGAAATGTCAAATGTTTTACAGCACAGTTTGCATTTAGCACGTCTTGGGTCAGTGTCTTTTGCCAGCCATAATTGGTATTTATCCTTAAAAAGCCATGTATTATTGAAGCTGCACTTCCCTGGCATTTCGTTGGCATCATTCCGTTTGCTAGCAGAAGCAACTCCAGGCTAGTGGGCGTGCCTGCAGTTCATAGGCGCAATTTACAGTTTATTATGACACATCGATTTTGTTTGGATTAATTGATTAAACTTTAGATATATTTCCATGCCTTTTCCAAAACTTCTGAAAAAATATTATTTTCCATAACTTTTCCAGGGCCTGGAAATTGCATTTTAAAATTCCATGACTTTTCCAGGTTTTTCATGACCGTACGAACCCTGACCACAGCAAAGAAAAGTGCACTAGCAACCATTGACTGGTAGAAGGTCTTGAGGAGCCCACTACAGACGCCAAACGATCTGAGTCTCCTCAGGAAGGACATCCTGCTCTGTCCTTTCCTATAGAGGGCATCTGTGTTATGAGTCCAGTCCAGTTTATTGTTGATGTGGACCCCGAGGTACTTGTACGAGTCCACCATCTCCACCTCCCCGCCCTGGATGGTGACTGGGGCAGGTTGCCTCCAGTAGTCCAACACCACCTCCTTGATGTTGAGTTGAAGGTGGTTTTGGTTGCTCCATGCGACAAAGCTCTCAATCAGTCCTCTGTACTCCTCCTCATCACCATTGCTGATGCATCCAACTATAGAGGAGTCGTCGGAAAACTTTTGGAGGTCGCAGGAACCAGAATTGAACCGGAAATCAGAGGTGTAGAGGGTGAAGAAGAATGGTGCCAGAACAGTTCCTTCGGGCACCCCAGTGTTACTGGACACCACCTCAGATACGCAGCCATCCACCCTGATGTACTGCGGCTGTCCCGTGAGGTAATCCAAAGTCCAGGCAGTGATGTCTGAGTGAAGTTGCATATCCAGCAGCTTGGAGGCTGGGTTGAATGCTGTTGAAGGCACTGGAGAAGTCAAAGAACATGACTCTCACAGTGCTTCCAGCACTCTCCAAGTGAGACAGGGCCTTTTGAGTGAGGAAGATGATGGCATCCTCCACACCAGTGTGCTGCTGGTAAGCAAACTGCAGGGGGTCCAGGAAGGCAGAGAGCAGTGGTCTCAGGTACTGGAGAACAAGCCTTTCAATTTCAATTCAATTCAATTTTATTTATAAAGCCCAATATCACAAATCACAATTTGCCTCACAGGGCTTTACAGTACGACATCCCTCTGTCCTTATGACCCTCGCAGCGGATAAGGAAAAACTCCCCCCAAAAAAAACCCTTTAACGGGGAAAAAAACCGGTAGAAACCTCAGGAAGAGCAACTGAGGAGGGATCCCTCTTCCAGGACGGACAGACGTGCAATAGATGTCGTACAGAACAGAT
>NC_065512.1:41314055-41325598 GCF_006386435.1 Epinephelus moara
GACACCGTTTGTATAAAACTATGAAAACTATGGCTGGGTAACTTAACTAGAAGCTCAGAGAGGCGTATAGGACTGCGACTCTGAGTCCTGGTCTCAACTCTGGGTTGTCAGGGATTTAAATTACTAATAAAATTTTCCAGGTTCCTAGAAATGAGGGCAGCTGCATCCAAAGTGGGATGAATGCCGTCTCTCCTAATAAGACCAGGTTTTCCCCAGAAAGTTTGCCAATTATTAACAAACAAATGTCTTCATGACATGTGACGTTAGTGCCACAGGCCTGTAGTCATTGAGAGTGTTGGGACGTCCTTTCTTAGGTGCTGGGACAATGCAGGAGGTCTTCCATAGGTCAGGCATCTTCTTCAACCTCAAGGAGAGGTTAAAGAGGTGCTGAAAGACTCCAGCAAGCTGCCCAGCACACACCCTGAGGACTCTTGTCTCAAACCTATAGGGCTCAAAAGGGCATGTGACTTCGCAATGCATTGTGTATAACCAGCGCCATTTTTACGGGCAAATTGTTTTGTTTACATTGCGTTGCGCCGGGAGAGAGACGTGAAGCGAGAGATTTAAATGGGCCGGGCAAAGGAAAAGTGTGTCGGACGGTACCGAGACAAGCTGGACCCTGTTCCAAAGGCTCGGTACCTTGACAAAATCCAGAAAATAGGTGGAGTGGATCCGTATGAGCACAGAGACTGGACTCGGGATTTAAAAGCCCTGCCGCCGTTGACTGAAGCTGAGCTTGTCCTCTATCTCGTCAACGGTATAAGTTATTATACCAGCGATGAATTTAGGAATGCCAAATCTTTATGGGCAAGCAAACTTTGGGTGGGTGCAGGACCTCCGAATTTTACGCCTTAAAGAGAAGACCGTCGTCATTTCAGAGGTATGTAAACTTTACAAGCCTCACTGTGTCCCACCTCTGTGTGGTGCTGCCCGTTTGCTTGCTCAGGTTTTGACTAACATATCTTGGTGTCTGCTGGACCAATTTATTTCAAACAAAAAAATATTTTGAAGCCTGAAATCCACTCTGCATTCATGTGGTAAATATGTATGGGCTTCTCGGTTATTTATTTCAGAATTAGGGCATTTTCACACCATAAATCTCTAACTCTTCATCGTCATACATGGAGTTTCTTTATTTTTAACTTTAACTTCTTAACCACAATTTAGGACAAGTTTACTCCTGTGGAGTAAACTGAGAAACAATGTTTTTAGTGACATCAAGATGTGTACTTTCTTTTCTTTTTTTAAAAACGGGATTAAAAGTCCTGACTGCACAGCTGTGTTAGATTTTTCCCTAGTTGTATTTCAGTTTTTGCTATCAAAATATATCACATTATATAGCCCATCAATCTTCTTCCCGTAGCGATCGTGAGAACGATTGTGGCAGTTAATGACACAGCAAGTCTGCACCATTTTCAAACGATACAGTTACTTTAAAATGCTAAAAAAACAACAACAGAACGCAAGTGTAGCGTCGCAAAACATAAACAACTTTCCAATTGCCCGCAAAGCCCACAATGCATCGCGGTTTTTCCACCTCCGCTACGTCACCCTTTTGAGCCCTAAAGAAGAATAAGTTTAGCTCTGTTGCAAATTCTGGGCCACCTCTGACTCCAGGTGTGGCTTTCCCACAGCCTGTCATCGTCCTCATCTCATTCCGCACCTCTTTTGTGTTGTTCTGTCCCATCTTGGCCTCAATCTTCTCCTTGTAGCTGTTTTTGGCCTCCCTCAGTCTCCTCTTCAGCTCCTTCTGAACAGCCCTGAGTTCCTCATGATCCTTGGACATCAACACCCTCTTCTTCTTGTTAAGAAGGCCTTTTGTCTTTATTGATCCATGGCTTGTTGTTTGAAAAGCAGCGAAATTTTTTTTGTTGGGACAATGATGTCCTCACAGAATTGTATGTAGTCTGTAATGCAACGAGAGAGACCCTCCATGTCATTGCCTAAGTCTTCTATAAAAAGTCCCGTCTGCTCCTGCAGTGCCCCCTCTGCGTCATCAGACCAGACCTTTACAGACCTTGTGCTGGCCGCCTGCTGTTCCACCATCGGCCTGTAGGTGGCGTCAAGGAGTATCAGGTTGTGGTCTAAGTCACCAAGTGGAGGGAGAGAAGAATTATATCCTTTCTTCATGTTGGCATACAGAAGATCCAGGATTTTATTCCCTCTCGTTGCACAGTCCACATATTGTGTGAAGTTGGTCAGGACAGGAGAGAGAGACATGATTGAAGTCCCCGCTGATCAGGATGAGAGCGTTAGGGTGCTGCATCTGTAGTCCTGCGATCACTGAGTGGATGACGTCACTCACACTGGCGGCAACAGCTGATGGCGTGTGAAAACTCCCGTGGTAGATAGTACGGCCGTAGTCCCACCGCCAGGAGCTCTACATCAGGAGTACACACACAGTCCTTCACGGTTACATGTCCGGGGTTACACCACTTAGTGTTAACAAAGATAGCAAACCCCCCTCCTCTCTTCTTGCTTCTGCTTCCCCCGGTCCGCACGGATCAGCGTGAAGCTACTGTGGCTGACAAGAACAAACGCGATGCAAATAGAGAAACGCACTGCAAATAGAGAAACGCACTGCATATAAGAAAACAAATGCAAAAGGAAAATGCTGCATATACACTCGTACAACGGAAGTGCTCCAGGCTTCTAGGGGCAGTGCTGAGCTTCCACCCGAGAGACAGACGAGTGAGCGAGAAGAGGAAAGTTATGTTTGGGGGCGTCGGTAGTGTGGTGGATGGTGCTGGCGCCCCATGTATAGAGGTGATGCCTCGCTGCAGCGGTCGCAGGTCTCTGGACTCCGGCTTGCGACCCATTGCTGCACGTCAACCCCCACTCTCTCTCACCCCATTTCACTCTGTCCTGTTCATTAAAGGCAAAAAGCCCAAAAAATAATGTTTAAAAAAAAAAAAAAAAGAAGAAAGTTATGTTTGGAGGAAACTTGGAGCTGGGACAGGCAACACAGAAAGGTACGTATTCTTTTTTTTATTTTTCTTTCTTTCTTGTTTGTCACATGTGGCCCTCATCTTTTACTGTATAATGAAAGTGAAGCTGATTTACACAGCTGACGTTAGCGTGCTATGAGTAGTGTGTCCGTAGTAGTAATGTTAGCTAACGTTACTGTAACTAACGTTACTTTCCGGGACACTCCAGGGATTTGATTGCATTTAACGTTTGTTTATTTTCGACCTCGTCTCCACATATGATTGGATACTTTATTGATCAGTGACAGGCTTTTGAATAAGAGGAAGGTGGGGAGAGGTGAAAGGGAGAGCAGAGAAGGTGTGTAAAAAGAAATGTAACGGGCAGAGGTGCAGAGGGCAAAAAGAAGTTAAGCCGTGAAGAGATGACAACTGTTTAAGCCACAAAAGCTATTTACCCACTCTGTCCTGCTCCTCTGCTTCTGGAGCAACGGAAACAAACTATAGAAACCACGTGCTTGGAGACTTCCGGTGCTATGATGCGTGGGTAGGCGGAAGATTTTGGAGCTCCCTGCCAATTGCTCAATAATTCGATAAATAACAGTGCTTTGGTATCTACATCGTCCATTTTTGTCAGTTGGGAACAAACAACTGTTCTGGTGATATTTTTGATATTATCACGTCTTTTTTGAGTATTACATTATGCCGAACCAGCCTCATGCTAAGGGAGCTAGCGCCGACCAAGCTAACTCCACCGCATCGGACAAAGCTGTTCTCAGTGCTATTGCTTCACTTCGCGCTGATTTAACATCTGAGCTGGCAGCACTGAAAGGCGACATTTGTGCTTCTGTGGATGCTAAAATAGACAGTTTAGCAGCATCTTTGAGATCCGAAATTACATCGGTACGGACTGAAATGCATGGCGACCTAGTGGCAGTCAGATCCAAGGCGGGGGCCTTGGTTAGCCGCATGACAGAGTTGGAAAAGGGGACAAATCACTGGGCAGATGAGGCTACATCCCTGGAGATCAAACTACAAAACCTCACTAAGCAGGGGGCTTCCCTATCCGAGAAGTGTGAGGACCTAGAGGGAAGGTCACATAGAAACAACCTGAGGATCATTGGCCTGCGTGAGGGCACAGAGGGACCTCGCCCAACCGATTTCATTGCTAACCTGCTAAAAGATGTCCTGCAGCTAGAGGAGAGGCCGCTGCTTGATAGAGCACACCGTTCCCTGCAGCCGCGTCCCCAGCCTGGAGAGAGGCCACGTCCCTTCATTGTACGGGTGCACTACTTCAGGGTTAAGGAGGACATTATGCAATGCGCAAGGCAAGCGGGTCCACTCCTCTACAGTGGCCAGAGACTTTTGCTATTCCCGGACTACACTACCGCTGTGGCTAAAAGGAGAGCAGCATTTGATGAGGCCAAGAAACTGCTCCGAGATCGCCAAGGGGTGAAATATGGCCTGCTCTTCCCGGCGCAGCTGAGGATCACATGAAACGGCACCCAGTCCGTGTTCAACACTCCTGAAGAAGCAACAGCTTTTCTCCGCAGCAATATCCTAGCCGGCTAACTAGCTTGTGTCGGCTGGATGATACCTGCATACGGTAACGTTAAAGTACTGTGAAAATGCTGTCATCGATAGCTTCTTGGGCTAACCGCTGGCTAATTTGGCCGGCTAGCGGTAGCCTAGCCGTTTGTGAACTAATGCTAACATTACCTGTTTGCCAAAACATATGCTGGACTTTTCCTACACGACCAGTGTGTTGTTGTAACAGGTGCTTAAAGTGCCTGTAGTATGAAACAGTAAAACTGATCAATAAAAATACTTTACAAATGTTCACCACAGTTAAAACAAAGTCACTTAAAACATACCTTCCAGGAGACCAACATATTTCCCAGCCACACTAGACAAAAAATGCATCAAGAGAGAGCTTCAGTGCTCCCTGTATATCAGCTCTCAATGAGGGAGACAATGAGGCAATCATCCTCCAGGTGTGTGCCTGCTAGAGAAAGACAGAGGGTGGAGCTTCCCTGAAGAGGAAAACTGGGTGCTGGCATTACTAGGCCAAAAACCAACCTATCACAGACGCATGGCAGTATGAGGACAATGACATTTACAACATTTGAAATGGATAAATCTATTTTTGTACTTAGCAACAGTTGGTTCACAAAGAACTTGGGGGCTGGTATATTTTTCATTGAAGCCCTTTAACAATCCTATCAGAGAAAAGTACAAGAGTGGATTAAACAGTGTGTTTGTCTCCTTAAACTTAGCTGCAAATGTTAGCATACCTGGCTAACTTGCTAACTACCTACAGTAGTAACCATGTTACTTTACAGTCATTAGTTTGTGTATCTTTAGCTAACTACATAACTACAGTATGCTTTAGCATTGTTACATTACAGAAAAGTCACATTATTAAAGAAAAAGCTTCATTCAGCACTGACACATCCGGTGTGTAGTATTTTTCCACTGGGGGAGTCGGTCCTGGATGCCATTTTATCAGAGTTTAGGGTAAAGTTAGCAGCTCTGTCCTGCTCTTTATTGCATTAGGGGTGGTTTCAGGTCATGCATGTATAAAGAGAACCAGATACAGAGTTTGAGGCATCCCCATTCATTCTTAATTAAGTTGCTCAATGGCACATGAAACTAAATAAGCTTGATATCCTCAATATGAACTTACCTGGATCTTCTGCACCAAAGGGCCCACAGAGCAAATGCACCAGAGACTTACAGGGGCTGAGCAGCTTACTTCTGCTTTAGCCCTCCGCTTACTTAAATAGGGATAAAATGATTTAATGAGTGTGTAAAAACTGAGTGCAGGTGGCACCTTGTATGGCAGCCTCGGCCACCAGTGTATGAATGTGTGCGTGAATGTGACTCGTAGTGTAAAAAGCGCTTTGAGTGGTCGGATGACTAGAAAGGCGTTATACAAATGCAGGTCCATTTACCATCACTAACACTACATGTTTTAACCTTTCAAACCTTTGTTGAGATTATGGTTTATGAGATCAATCTACCCCTAATTCCTTATACCTAAAACCAAAACAAAATTTAAAAAAAGAAAGAGAGACAGTCTGTTTGGAGGATCATGTTGAGATTCTGACTTTTTTTTGTTTTGTTTATTATTTTGTTCTGGGGGGAAAAACAGTTTAGTGTCACATCAACTGAAAATCAAACCTAGTTATCCACCTCTGCATCCCATCTGTCTGTTTCTCTGCTTCCGTCTCTCTTTACAGGAAAAAAGGACAGCAGGATGAGCGCTGATGGGTCAGCCTTGATTCCTCAACTGACACAGACAGTCGACATCCTGCAGAAGACAGAGTGTGGATCCTGAAAGTAAACCGAGGGCTGGAGGATAGTGTGGAAGGTCCATAATGAGGAGACATACACATAAAAATACACACACATTCGGAGACAGGAACAACCACATTCTGGTTGATACTCTTCTTCCTTGTGATTCTTTTCAAATGTGATGAAGACATCAGTAATTCTGCATTGCCTTTTTATTTCTTGATTTGTTTTTCCAATATCATCTCTGCCTTGAGATTCGTAGTCATTCATTGTACTGACAAATTTGTCTGTCTGAGGTCCCTCATGAAACAAACATAGAATCCCTTTTTGCAGGAATTGTGCAAATTTGCAGGAAAACCCAATCAGTCTTCTTTAAGCATTGGCAGTATAAAAGCAAAATCGGGGAGTGCAGCAAAATGCCGCCTACCTACTTTTGTTTATACAGAATGCGCCTTTTTCGGGGCAATGGGGGGCGTGAGCAAGTAACAAAACCTGTAGATCAGCGTGGGACGTAAACAGTGATGTGTGAGGGAAGCCGCGGCTAGTCAGTCCTTCGGCGATTCTCTTGTAAGTTGGCCCGTCCTTAACCGTCTCCGTCACTTGACAATTAATGGCCTCTTTGTTTGCGAGGACAAGAAGGGCACACAATTCCTTGTTTCCCCAGTTGCTCATCTTTACAGCGTCTGTCAGGTTTGCGTTTCCCTCTTGCTACTAGCTGCTCGCTAATTCCTGCTATCAGCTGTTTCCTGTTTATCCACCGCCAGTGGGTCGGACATGTGGCGTCATCAACAGCTCCTCCCGCAAGTCATCAACAGCCCCTCCCGTGGCGGAAGGCCGCCTCATTCTGTTTAAACCAAAAAGGTTCCACCAATATGACTACCCTACGAGGCGGAAAATTGGGCAACTCAGATCAACTCGCCAATCCGGCTCTATGTGTCTAAACGCTCGCAGCTTGCTGGCAAAACGGCCCAACATTCGCTGAAAATCTGGCAGTGTAAAAGGGGCTAGACACTAACATACTTAAAAACCCAGACAACTAAATCTGCATTGCCCTCCCACTTTCCAGCTCTCAGTTTTCTTTCCTGCTTGTCCATCATCCAGTGGAGAGAGCAGTCTGAGTTGGTAGAGAGAATGAAAGCCTGATCACCAAGTCCCCAGCAGAGGAACGGATCAGCCTGGATGAATATTAAAGACTGCTGATAAAGCTGCACCAAGTCATATATTCATGTATTCATAGACCTGTTCTTTTTCTCTGTAAACTTTTCAGTAAAAATGAGCATAGTTCTTGTATTCTCTGTGTGTTTTTGGCTCTACAGTACCTTCTGTGTTTTACTTATCAGAGGAGGGGAGTGGCTTGACTGTGACTTTGTTTTGTTTTCATTTGTTTGTTTTAATTTCGACCCTCCCAAAAGCTACAAATACTTTTCCTTGAGCCTTTTTACTTGAGTAATCCGCATCATGTCTTGCCTTCGTCATGCCCTACCCAGGTGCCATTCCTCAACTACAATCTCCTGTTATGTGCTATGTGTGTGAAAGAAAAACTCTGGACAATGTCAAGACCTGATTCTCCGTTTCAGAAAATGGCCTATGTCATTGTGAGTAACAGTAGAAAAGTTTTAATGTCATTGAGAGCTACAGTATAACTTGAGTGATGGCATTGTGGCATTACAGAAGCTCCTCTGATGTTCGGACCTATCGACCTAATCACAATGTTTGTTTACAATAACTCCCAGGTAGAAAATCTCTGTCATGTACATGAATTGAAACAGTGCTGAGCAATTGCTTCCTTACTTGTTTTAGCTTTTATCCACCTAAAAAACATCATACCTGAAAAAATCAATATCAGCTCAAGTGTATGCTGTCTTTTTTTTCATCACTGTACTTTGCAGTCAGACAGCCTTTTCTGATGGGGAACTTAAATGGTTATCTAAAGGCCGCCAGACTCCATTAACCATAATAGTAATTTTACTTAGCGGATATATGGGTGTTGCTGGTTTACCACTGCCTCGATAGGTAAGTGTGTAAGGTAAAGCAATGTAAATATTTCAAATATAGTATACATTTTAACGGAAATTATATTTTTAAAATGGGTCTTTTCAGGAGGCCAAGCTTTTTTTTTCCTGCGGCCCCCTGCCACAGAAGTACATTGCTTAGCTTCCGTGGTGGTACTCCCGTTTGCTTCTCCAAACAGGGAATGTGCTGACTGCCATCTTCACTAGGTAATACACTGACTATGGATAAGTAACAAAACCCCACTTAAAATTGTTTTGAAAATAGCCCTTGAATGCCAGCATTGATTTGCTGATTTGAAGGTCAAAAAACATCAAAACCAGCTTCAATCTGGTTGTGAAGTGAATGTTCATTAGATATCTAGGTCTAATGATTGTTTTTTCAACAATATTTAAATAGCTATAATTAATCATTGGAATACAGTAAATTAATAACCTTGATTCTGTTGTTTTCATTTATAAAGAACATAGCTCCACCGGTGTGACAGTTCTGACAAACTGTAGCTCACAATTAACATTCACTGTTACATTCATTCATGTTCAAGGTGTGGTCTTTGTTCCCAAACCTAGTTATAAAACTACATTTCACTAACAAAGACCACACCAATAAGGTAAAGATTTTGAATGACTTATTGCGTATGATGGATTTCGGAGGAAAAGCGTGAAGGGGTATGGTTCGAAGGGATGATGGTATGAGGGTCGAATGGATGAGGGATGAAGGGATGAGAGATGAAGGGTCGAGGGTCAAATGGATGAGGGATGAGGGTCAAGGGCCAGATGGATGAAAAGTTAGGGATGACAGGGTAAAGAAGGGAACGAAGGGATGGAAGACTAAGGGTTGATGAATGAAGGCTGGGTTCCTGGGTAGCATGCGAGCATGATGTTTGATGTGTTGGGTCGAAGGCAGGAACGCAGGAGGGATCCCGGGAGTGAGGCTGAATGGGGGAGTTGCCTCTTCGTGAGCTCGGCTTCGGATAGAGCCTCCAAAAGAGCTTCAGCTTTTTTTTTTTCTTTTTTTATAAATGTTTTTATTGTTTAGTTATGAGTTGAACAAAGCACATATACAAACAATCACAGTCTAGAATGTCATGTGGCACAATACAAAATATGACATCACAAGATTTAAAATGAAATAATTACAGCGACCAAAATAACATGTATACAAATCATTAGGAGCTTGTCAGACTTCACCACTCAGACATATGTACTGTAGCAAGGGGTCCCATATCTTAGCAAAGTATTTCAATTTACCTTTATTATGCTATCTAATTCTTTCCAGGCTTAACACATTCCCCATTTCTCTAAGACACATCTCATACGTTGGTGCAGTCAGATATCCACATTTGCAAAATTATTTTCTTGGCCACAACCATACCAAAAGATACAGCCTGAGCCTCATACGTATTAGCCATAAGCAGGGACCCACTTTCCCCTAAGACCGCAATCAGTGGGTCTGGGACAGAGTCCTGCACTGGGTCGGGTACCCACGGGTACCCAACGGATACCCGCAAAAACAGCTGATTTGCAGGTGTTTTTTAAAAAAGAATTTTTTTCCCGGGTTCGGATCTGGGTGGAAAAAATAACATGTGGGTCGGATCGCGGGTTTTAGATAAACACATCAAACTAATCTTTTTAGTTAGCTTGGTAAAGTACAGATAACTATCTTGGTCATTATTTACTCTTTGAGGATCGCTTCCGCTATTTCGCAACGGTCATTGGTTCAGCTGTTTACACGCGTTTCACCATCTAATAACGCAATTTGTGATTGGACGAGAAAATCAACGTGGCTGCCACCGTCTAACAAGCGCCGCTTCCAAAACAGTAAATAATTATTTAGGTATTAGAGAAATAAGTGGATAAAACATACAACTATCACTTTATAATGTTTCTGAAGTGTTTCCCTGATGGATTACTTATCTCCTCGATGGATTCTAAAAACATGTGACTGCTCGTAACTGCTGAATTTCGCTCTGGACAGAAAGTAAGTCTATTATTACACATGTAAAGTTCCTTTACATAGATTAAAAGTTTAAAAGCATTAAACGTAACAAACGAGTGCTTTTACACTCGTATGGGAGAAGAACACAAAGGGTTGATGATGGAGCTGAAGTCAGGTTTTTATTGTGAGAGCTGCTTCATTCAGGTCGTTGTTTACTCACTGGCACCTTAACTGTGGCGATATGCTGTTCAATATTCAGCCAATATGACCCAAAATGATTACTTTAAATCCGGGTTACGGGTCGGGCTGCGGGTCGTGTTTCAACAGGTCGGACCGGGTTGCGGTACTAATTGGCGTGATGCACGGGTTTGCGGTTCGGGTGCGGTTTTGTACGTCCCCAGGTTGGGGCGGGGCGGATCTTGAAAATTGGACCCGTACAGGACTCTGGTCTAGGGTCCAGCTCTTCTTAAAGGCTTTAGAGAAGCATTGGAAAATATCCCACCAGTAGGAAGATAACTTTGTACATGACCAAAGTGTATGTACCAGTGTTCCTTCAGAAATTTTGCATCTAATACATAATGGTGATGTTGATGGATCAAACTTATGTATCTTGATTCTACAGTAGTACAAACGGTGTATGTCTTAAACTGTATCAAATTAGGTCTAACATTGACTGAACAGTCATTTATATTTGCCATACATTGTTAAAAGCCTATTTTGCCTATTTCCTCATTCAACTCAGTGGCCCATGCCTGTCTGTGTGAAGAAGTAGTGGGTCAAATCTGTTAATGGCATTGAGGGTATCATGACAGAGTTTGTTGTGGTAAATATGTACGCTTTTCCTGGTGAAATCCCTTATTTGAAAGTATCTGAACAAATTAGACACTGGGATGGTGTACAAACTTTGAAGTTGTGCAAAAGAGGCAAATGTACCATTTATGTATAATGCATTTAAGTCACAGATTCCTTTTTTGCTATGTGTACTGCTTTGTAGTTCCATTGGAAGGGTATGATGATAGAGTCTAAAGTTACAAAGTAACGCGTTAAGTAACGCGTTAGAGTACTTTGATTACTTTTTGCAGTAACGAGTAACCTAACGCGTTAGTTTGCTGTTTGAGTAATCAAATACTTGAGTACATTTTCAAGCAAGCCATCAGTTACGTCCGTTAATTTTAGAACGCTGGTCCTTCAGCTCCGAAACAGCAACAGCTGTCTTTTGGTTACGGTAAATGGTAATCAGTCTGAATTCAAATAAACACAAGAAGTTTGTGCTCTAGAAAAGGATCAGCACTCAGTGAATAACCTTCTAAGCCCTATGATAAGCTATTATGGCAAGGCTTAACTATACAGACCAGTGAGCAGTGATAACTAACA
>NC_065512.1:41325651-41325811 GCF_006386435.1 Epinephelus moara
GCAAGGCTTAACTATACAGACCAGTGAGCAGTGATAACTAACATGTCTTTGGGGTCATCGGGTGGGAACCTCCTTTCACCAGTGTTTCGTCTAGTTGGTCCCACGACACCTCCAGGAGGCTAGACAGTGATCTCTGGCGTCCCAGAGACACTCCCCTAAT
>NC_065512.1:41328526-41330886 GCF_006386435.1 Epinephelus moara
CCCGTTCTGAAAGTCACTATGTCACATTACACGATTGTGGAGTCATAAAATCGTGCCGTGACTTGGCCGACAGACATGACACACGACAAGATGGTACTCACCAATTATCCCCGGTCGTCTTTCATGGCGTGTGTGATGTCATCGGGTTATTCTTGTCCTATTTTTATTACTTTTACTATTATTTCAGTCACTGTGTCTGTTCATGTGCCAGCCGAAATGTTGTTGTAGTCACCTAAAAAGCGCCAGCAGGTGGCAGGAGCTACATTTGAAGTACCGTACGTTAACATTCAAGCTACTGTATCCTCCACAACTAAGTTCCTACAAATATTTCACAATAAAAGCCTATTTAGAAAATGGAGGGATTCTCTCAGCCGAGGTTATAAGGGTAATGGACCTGCATTTGTATAGCGCCTTTCTAGACATCTAGTGACCACTCAAAGCACTTTTTACACTACGAGTCACATTCACCCATTCACACACACATTCATACACTGGTGGCCGAGGCTACCGTACAAGGTGCCACCTGCTACTCAGTTTTTAACACACTCACACACCGATGGAACAGCCATCGGGAGCAATTTGGGGTTCAGTATCTTGCTCAAGGATACTTCGACATGCAGCCTGGAGAAGCCCGGGATCGAACCACTGATCTTTCGATTGGTGGACGACCCGCTCTACCTCTGAGCCACAGCCGCCCCGCGTATGTTCTTGATGTTGCCTCTCAGTCCCTCTCTCTCTGTTTCCTCTCTGAGGTGTGGCCTGATTGCCTGATCTGGAGCACCTGGGCTAGGTGCTCCTGCAGAAGATAAAAGGCAGAAGCTTCAGTGCTTCTCCCTCTCTCTCCATCCTGGCAGCACCCTTGTTGGTTTTGTTGAGCCTTTTGCACACACAACACCATGCAGCACATCCTCACACACCCACATGCGCACTACTGATCCTACTGACTTAACACATCTTATTCTTTATCTCATTAGTTAATATTTGTTTACTTTAATAAATTACTTAATTTACTCGTATTCTGAGTCCTTTCCCTTCTTTGCCATAACCTCTCGAGCCAGGGTTATGACAACGGCGCGATGCATTAACTTTATAAAAACAACGGGAGCAGATAAAAAGTAAATATATGAAGACACAGAGGGATTAATAAATAACGGCCCTTTTATAATGTAGTCTGTTTCAGATAAAGCTGGTAGCCTCTGCAGTTGTGGTGAGTAAAAGCCCCGGCAATATTTGTTAATGTTATTACTTTATGTCCGACCGTGAGGATGTAACATTGTTTGCTAGCTTGATGCTAATGACAGTACTCAGTGGGTTGACAAAGTGCCTCTGCTGTTTCACACTATCATTTTCCCCTTTTACTCTGTCGTGGTAACATCCCTCGAGGAAATATTAAAAAGGCTGGGGTGTTGTTATACAGTTGTCTACGGCAGTAGATCGTTCTGTGTTTCTACTGGTCAAAGTGACGGCAGAATTGGATCTCAATGAAGGGCAAGCGGTCCATAACTTTAATTTTGGAGACAAAAAATGTAGGCGAAGCGCCCTGTGGTCCATTGCCCAATAGGAAATGTAGAATACTGAAAAGTACTTTAAAAGTACTTGAGTTACTTTTCTCAGGGAGTAACGCAGTAAAGTAACTGGTTACTTTTCAAAAAAGTAATGCAGTAAAGTAATTTGATTACTTCTAAAGTAACCCTTACCCAACTCTGCTAACTGCTGACTGAGGTATGAAGAAAGGAATGCCTTGGAAAAGAAAAAGAAATTGAGGTAACACAATCATTTTTACAGCATTAATCCTACCAACCAGAGAGATAGGGAGGGTTTTCCAGAAGTCAATATTCTGTTTAAGTTTATCTATGCGTTTTTGCCATTTTGTCTTTAACAGGTCATCAGGATTTCTTGTTACAATTACACCAAGATAAGTAAAGCAGTTGTGTACTTCTTTAAAGGGTATACTCTCAAGGAACTCTTTGCTATTTTCTGTGATGGGCATAACTTCACTTTTATCAAGGTTAACTGTAAACCCAGAGAGAGACCCAAACCACTCAATTAGGGACAAAAGTGGCGGGATTGACTTCTGTGGGTCCAAGCCCACCCTGGATCCAGAGGTGTTAGCCAACTATAGACCAATATCTAATCTTCCCTTTATGTCAAAGATCCTTGAGAAAGTAGTCGCAGACCAGCTGTGTGATTTTCTCCATGATAATAATTTATTTGAGGAATTTCAGTCAGGATTTAGAGTGCATCATAGCACTGAGACAGCACTAGTTAAAATTACAAATGACCTTCTGATTGCTTCAGACAAAGGACTTGTCTCTGTACTTGTTTTATTAGATCTTAGTGCGGCGTTTGACACAATTGAC
>NC_065512.1:41332072-41349246 GCF_006386435.1 Epinephelus moara
CCTGAGGTTTCTACCGTTTTTTTTCCCCGTTAAAGGGGTTTTTTTGGGGAGTTTTTCCTTATCCGCTGCGAGGGTCATAAGGACAGAGGGATGTCGTATGCTGTAAAGCCCTGTGAGGCAAATTGTGATTTGTGATATTGGGCTTTATAAATAAAATTGATTGATTGAATTGAGATATACAAAAGCATATCATGTGCGTACAGGGAAAGTTGGTGTGAGGTCCCTTTTACCACTATAGGGGCTATATTGTCAGACTGTCTTATGCTTACAGCCAGTGGTTCTAGAAGAATGGCAAAGAGGAATGGGGATAAGGGACAGCCCTGGTGGGTTCCTCTATGGATCTTAAAGGGTGGAGACACATTTTGATTGGTGATAACTGAGGCTGTGGGTTTGATGAGGTAAAGAGGTGAATGCCTGGTCCTGCCATTAGTGAGAGCTGATTTAACCCTTTTTCATGACTGTCAAGGTAAAACTCATGACACTCCTTTAATACTCCAGACACCCTCTTTTAATTTACATCAAGGGGTTTTTGGTGAATTGTCTTTTAGTCTTGTTTTTCTTGCAGTGCTGACTGCTGTTTTGTCTAGGGGTTATATTTCTATTAATATACTTAACTTATGTTATAGGGTGTAAAAGGTTAAACAGTTTTTAATGGTGCTATCGCCCACCTGTTTTTTTTTCTTCTTTGTCTTTACTTTTAGGCTAAATCCTGACGGAAGAAGGGAGGGTTGAGGCTTGTCCAAGCCGGCCGAGCTCCCCAAGCATCCACTCCTTTTGCACATTTGAGTGTTTGCTGTGTTTTCACCATACACTTTATCTATAGTTTGGCGTGTCTGTAACCACACTCCCTTTTTTTGCATTGGTTTGACTGAGTGGGTCTTCCCCTAAAATTCCCCCCGACTTGGTACACGGCAACCCTCCCCCCGACTAATAGTTCTTAACTTATACAATTCATTTTTGTATGTTTGGGTTTTAGCTTAGCTTAGGACTATCACATTTTTTTTTGTTGTTGTTGCTCACAAATATTATTTCTTAAATCTTGTTTTTAGTTCATATATTTAATAAACCTAATTGTCACTTTTAAACCTTGTCTCTGCTGTCCCCTTTGTGTCAGATTGGTAAAGAGGACCATCTGAAATGGTCCCAGTCCTCACCCTCTGGTCACAAAGATATATTTTCATCATATCCTATCAGACATTTGAAAACTTGTCATAATTGTGTATCAATTCCTGAGTTATGGCCAAACATGTATTTTGTGAAGCCATAGTGACCTTGACCTTTGACCACCAGATTCTAACGTGTTGATTCATGAGTCCAAATGGACGTTGTGCCAAATTTGAGGAAATTCCCCCAAGACCATCTCAAGATATCTCATTTATGAAATGCGACGGACACAAGGTCACAGTGGCCTTGACCTTTGACCACCAAATTCTAATCAATTCATCCATGACTCAAAGCGGATGTTTGTACAAAAGTTGAAGAAATTCCCTCGAGTTGTTCTTGAGGTATTGTGTTCACACGTTTTGCTGGAGCCCTCTGTACTGAAACCCCACTGCTTGGACAGACTAACCTCGTCTGTCAGTTTTATTCATGCAGGGCTAAAGTTTGTCTGAACCACACTTCTAATGAGAAAAGGACTCAAGTTATACAGAGGTACACTTGAACAGTTTTTATTCTGCTCAGCCATCAGCATTACCTTCGCATTAAAATGTCTTCAATTTGACTCAAGTTATGGAATTATTTAATAAACTTGTTCAAGGTTTATTCTTATGTTCGTTTCATCCTTCCCAAAAAAAAGTCCCTATAATTTCTAAACATTCAACAGACTCTTAAGTACACTGTATTAAACACATACTGAAAAGCTGATCAAATTGTAGTGAGTAACTTTATTAAAATGCAGAGTCACTCAAACAGGCAAAAGGCAACACTGATATCAGAATCATAAAAATACTACTCTAACTTTCCAGAACAGGATGTTTTAGAAACCAGGCCATTTAACAGTTGACAGAGCACAACATCTGTAGCTACAACCTGTCGGTGAATGATGTTAGGAGAAGTCTGTCTCTGAGAGTCGTTGTTGCAGCTTGCGTTTTGGAATAATGGAGATGGACTTCTTGTTGACCTTGGGGGTCTTTCTAATGGACAACTGTGTGGGCGGGGACTTTAAGACCCCAAACTTGGGTTTCTGCTCTGGGTCAAAGGGCACTCTTGATGACCCATCTGGACTCACCAGCAGGCTGCGATCCGTCTTCCTAAACTCTGCACCATGGCATAAATAAAAAGATACAAGCAGCAGTTACAAAGGTTGTTACTACAACTGTTAAGACATTTAATTTATGTATAACATTATTATTTATCTTATAAAATCACTACAAACAGCTTACGCATTTATGAGCTGGGGTTCAAAGTTCATCATGGACCTCGGAAACAGCAATTGAGAATACCATCTAACTGCAAGGTCCATATAGTAGCTGTTCTGGAGGTTTGGAAAGCAAAGAAAAAAAATGGAACTGCTACAATAGTGTAAGTGTACTATAAAGGACTCTAGGTCCATTATGGTTTAAAGGCTGAGGTTCAGAGTTCATTATGTGACAGATGTGTTCCCAGTACAGAGAATAGGGACATTTCAAAATACAATGCCAACTGTGCAAACTGTCTGACTGAAAACTCCAAAACCGCTACTAAACAGACCTTGTGGTGGGATTTTATTCTCAACCACTATTAAGATTAATCAGATCCTGCATCTGTACTAGGTTGGCCTAAAAAAAGACAGCAGACAGCTGCAGCTTTTTCAGAACAATTCCTCACATGACAAATAAACAAAACACAACCAAAGAACATGCCTTCATTTCTACTTCAGTACATATTCATAATACTTTGTAACAAACGAACAGTAAACATGACATCATACAAACTGGCAGGTGAGAGACACAAAAAGTTTATTTTGGTGACTGATAGTAAGTCATGTTGCACTTTACTAAGTGGTATGCATTTATCTTCTCTGGTGTCACAAAGAGCAAAAAAAAAAAGACATGGTTATGAGCATTATTAACTGGAGACTGTGACAAGGTTCAGTCTCGGGCTGCTCGTAATCATGTTGTGTCGTAATTGTCTTTCGTAGCACTGTGTGGGACACATTTCACCTACCTGTGCTTACATGCTGACATACTTGTTCCTATCGTTACTAATTGAGCAGCATAATCACTTCTTCCTCTTCTCCGGAGCCTTTGTGCTCCACTGTCTGACAGGTTAACTCGTATCGCAGCTATGCCTGGATTGTGTGACGTGGTTGTGCTGCTGCTGTGGTTCTGCCTGATGCTGCCTACTGCTGCTGTTATTATACACATATGATCATTATGATCATTACTGTCTGTCCTGCATCTCTCTCTGGCTCTGGCTCAGTTTCTCTCTCCGTCTCTGTCTCTCTTCATGTATTATTTTGTCAGATGGAATACTGCAAATTTATTATGTTGTTCTGTATGACATCTATTGCACGTCTGTTTACATCTTTTTTTTGTCACTGTGTTTTTATTCAAATTTTAACATTTACAGAGTGAAAAATGTAACATCCATGATACATACATATAAATGAATAGAAATTTCACCAATTACAAGACAGTAAGTAGAGAAAGGAAAGAGAAAAAAGAAAAAGAGAACTAAAAATAGAAAAAAAGAATACATAAATAAATAAAAACAATTTCCAGAGTAGTACACCCATGTAGCTCTATACTCAATTCATAGGTTGAGTGGTAGAGTCAGACGTTCCACATAAAAAATAAAGGGCTGCCACATTGCATCAAATTTCCGAATGGACCCCTGCAGTGTGTATCTTATCTTTTCTATTTTAAGACAATACATGACTTCACAGATCCACCTGCTAAAAGAAGGAGGACAATCACCAACTCAAAAGAATAAGACGCCTTGCTAGAAGAACTGAGTAAGCTATGCGACTTAGCTGTATTTTAGTCAGATTGAGTTTTCCTGACAGCACACCAAAAAGACCAAGGATGGGACAAGGTTAAATTTTCTGGCCTGCTTTCTCCGAATATACAATAAATATTGAAGACCAGAATTTTGTTAGGCTTGGGCGTGACCAGAATGTGTGATAAAGACTGGCAGGGAATTGTTTGCTTTTGTCACAAACAGGACTGACATTGGGAAAAATCTTGGAAAGTTTCACTTTTGACGTGAAGTCGATGAACAATCTTAAACTGAATGAGGTTATGCCTTGTACAAATTGAAGATGAATGAATATTTTTAAGTATTTTAGACCACTGATCATCAGATATGCAAGTTCCCAGATCCCCCTCCCACTTCGCTCTAACAGTTGAAAGAAATGAACCTTCAATGTTAAATATGGCTGTGTAAAACTTAGATATTGTTCCTTTGACCTCTGGTTTGATTTCAAGGATTGTATCTAGTGCTGTCCTTGGTGTCAGAGAGGGATTAAAGATTAAAGTTCCACTGATTGTCACACACCTGAGTGTGTGAAATTTGTTCTCCACATTTGACCCATCCCCTGAGGGAGTGGTGAGCAGCAGTGCCGCGCTCAGGAATCATGTGGTGATCTAGCCCCAATTCCTGATGCTGAGTGCAAGCAGGGAAGCAATGGGTCCCATTTTTAAAGTCTTTGGTATGACCCGGCCGGGGATCGGACCCACGACCTCCCAGTCTCAGGGCGGACACTCTACCACTAGGCCACTGAGCCTAGTGCACTTTTGGAAATGCATGAAAGCCCTGAGTCAGGAGCGCAGACCTTTCTTTTTTTCATTCAAGGTTACAAATAATGCTGTTATGTTCCTTAAATGGCTTGATTTAGTTATCAAAGTTTCATTTTCTTAACAATAAAGATGCCGTGTTCATCCATTCTAGTTCTCTTATAACTGCATGTTATTATAAAATAACTTCAAATCAAATCCTTAATCACTGATAAGTGTGCGTGCTTCCCTCGCCCCTCCCAACAAAAATCCCGCCCCCCCCTCAGAAAAAAGTTCCGATGTCCATAATGATACAGCCACAAGGTGCTGATATGCTGCTAAATAGCAGCAGTATTTTGTTTAGGTCCATCCTCAAATCGTCTCTCGCACACACTGGATCGGGTAATAACACAGCTGTTTTCTGTTTACGTCGCACACTGTGACGTCATACAATGGAGATGAGACAAAATAACTCCGGTTATCCTGTCCACACATGACTGCTGACACCGGACTTTTCCAAAAAGTTCACCCTGGACTCCGGTTACAAATAACTCCGGTTACAGAAGCCCAAAACTGCGGTTACGTGTGGATGAAAGGCCAAACCGTGAGCAAAGAGTCACGGTTTTATAAATACCCGGGTTGGTGTGGACAGCCCCTGAGAGTGTGAATAAAATACCTGTTCAACCCAGCCCCGCTTCAGTCTAACATAGTCTGAACTACACATGTGAGTCTCTGTAAGAAAAGCTATATCTGTTTTAAGATTCCCTAGATGAGTAAGGACTCTGGAACGTTTTATAGGATAATTTAATCCCTTCACATTCCAGTTAGTAAAGTTAATTGACAGGCAGCTTCTATTCAGTGGAAACTGATACACATAACATAAATTCACATAACATAAGTAAACAAAATCAAAGAAAAAACAAGAAGCAAAAAGATCAAAAGCAACAACATTCAGCAAGAAACAGAAACTAGGAATACTGTAACAAAGTCATTTAAGTAGCATCAGAGTATTACCTTGATGAGGATGGCGTTACCAGATAGTCATTCGTTCCCGTTTGACAAGATGTTTTCCTTTAAAAAAGACATGGCCAGCTCAGGATCCAAAAAGGAATGTTCCTCACCCTTAAACGTAATCCAGAGTTTGGCTGGAAAGCGGAGCCAAAATTTTAGACCAGGAGCATCTTTTAACAGTCGTTTAACGGCAGTGAAAGCGGCTTGCCTCCTGGCCACTTCCGGAGCGTGGTCGGGGAAGATGTACACACGTTTCCCTTGGTAGATGAGCGGTTTCTTCTGGCTGGAAATGCAGAGGATGCAGTCCTTGATGTCCCTGTGATGCACTCTAATTATGAACGGTCTGGGTGGTTCTCCTTCCTGGGGTTTTGGCGCCAGTGACCGATGTCCGCGATCCAGATGGGGGGTGTCCTCCAGATCCAAAATCTCCTTCAACAAATCAGCACAAAACTGCTGCGGGTTGCCCCCCTCTCTGCTTTCTTCAATCCCTACAAGTCACACATTTTGAAGGCGGCTCTGTCCTTCCAAGTCCAAGCACTTTTCTTTCAAATTGCACAAATCTGACTTCAGACGTTCAACTGTAATCTCCAAAGCCATAACCAATGAGCTCCATTCATTAGCTGAGTGCTCTAGATCATCGACACGCTTGGCGTTTTGCGCAATGGCAGTGGTGTGTAACTCCTGTCGAATGGAGGTTATGTCCTGGCGAAGAGCTGCCCTTTGAGTATCCACCTTCTGTCCAAGCGTTTCAATCCCTGTCATAATCTTCTCCACCGCATCCGGGGATAACATGGTAGCATCGTTCGACTCAGCTTTGCTAGCGGTGCTGTTAGCTGTCGTGCTAGAGTGGCCTGCCCTCAGGCTTCTGGACTTACCATGGTTAGCCATTAGTAAGAGCTGAAACGACTTGTATTAACGGTCTAATGTCACTTAAATTATTGCACCGACTTGGGGCGTCGGTGGCTTAGTGGTAGAGCAGGCACCCCATGTACAAGGCTGTTGCCGCAGCGGCCCGGGTTCGACTCCAGCCTGTGGCCCTTTGGTCTGACTAAATGAACACATGATACTGTTTTATTATAAAGATGTTTTCTTAAATTTAATTTCCCATTGGATGCAGCTTTAGTATTTATAATAAATATCAAAGTGTATCCAATTTCTTACCAGCGGTCTTATTATTCTTGAGACCGAAGGTCACCTTCTTGGATTCTGCTGTAGGAGTTCGACTCTTCTGTAAAATAACAACAAAGGAGAAGTCTCACATGGTTACATACAGAACAACGATGTTAACATCAGAGAACGGCAGAGCTGCACACTAAAGAAACATGACATGAGGTCAATAGGGATCAAACAGCTGGGGGACTTGATGTTGTTACCCATTGCTTAGCTCCATCTGTGCATTCAGCCAGTGACGGACTCAGGATGTTTGAAGGGCAGGGGCGAAAAGGAAAAAAGGGCACCTACTGCATGACATGGGGACAAGAGGGCAGCCAAAAGGGCACATCCGCTCGTTTTCATCCAATAGGGCACATCGTCTTGTTTTGATCACTCAAGAGGGCAGCCAAAAGGGCACATCCTCTTGTTTTTGTTAATCAAGAGGGCCGCCAAAAGGGCACATCTGCTCGTTTTCACCATTCAAGAGGGCAGCTGATAGGGCAAATCCTCTCATTTTCGCCACTCAAGAGGGCACTTCAGAGCGGCGTTTTCAACCGAGGCGGCACCAGGGGGGCAGTCGCCCCCCCCTGAGTCCATCAGTGCATTCAGCACTGTGTATGTTTCTCTTTGATTTTGAGTTCTGAGATTACAGGGCAACCTCTCAGTGTGGGTTTTGACTGTGTTAATTTGCCACCACTACAACTGGAGCCATGAATTAAAGACAGCTGCTATCCCCCTCCTGGCTACGATGAAAGATCAAAACAGCACGAGTGGACAAGCCTACAGAAGTTGCCAACTTTTCAGCAGGGGTTGAAATGGCACAAGCGAAAAGTAAAATCTCATGCAGGGTATTCAGTTAATATGACAAGAGGTCCAGTTTATAAAATTTCCTCTAAGCAAAGGTCTGAACTTCAAAATGTCTATATTAGGCCCGTTTCCACCGCAGGAACTTCGGGGTAATTTTACGGGGCTGGGGCCGTTGGTGCGTGTCTCCACTGCAGGAACCACCCCCGAGGGACAGAGTTCCGGAACTTTTACGGGGGCTAAACAAGTCCCTGCTTCGGTGTAGATACTCAGAACGGCCCTGAAAGACTCCTGGCTGGGGCTTGGGGATTACTTGGTGCTGATTGGATATACTCAAGGAGGGATGTGACGTCAACAGAAAGCAACAAAATAGCCGGCATTTTTAAAACTCAGCAGACGAGGGTTAGCTCGTTCATATAGCTTCTGCCGCCATGTAAAAAAAACTCACTAAATGGCCCGTGAAAAAAAATATTCTTTCCAGCGGATATCTTAGTTACAACATGATTGAGCTAGCAAAGCAGTTTTGTGTTGCTATGTGTGGTATTTATTCAGTTTTGGGAAATCACGATGTCTAGAAAGCATCAGCTGCAAGGGACAGCTAACAGCAGCAGCGAAGCTAACATCAGAACGTCATCTGTTAAAAGCCTCCCGTTGTTGGATGCGACATGAAACTACTCCAGTTAGCTCAATCATGTAACTAAGACATCCGCTGGAACAAAATATTTTTTTCACGGGCCATTTAGTGAGTTATTACAGACACCGCTATCAGCTAATGGCGTCCCTACGTCGCCATGGTCGCCCTGGTCAAAATGGTCGCGCAACGATTACGTCACATTCAGAGGCAGCCCGTAACTTTACAGGAACCTTCCTCGTACTCCGCTCTCTCAGTGGAGACACGCCGGTTGAGAGGGCCGAACGAGAGGACGTTCCTGTAGTAGTTCCTGCCCCCCAAATAGTACCAGGAACTTCTTCAGTGGAAACGGGCCTATAATGTCCTATAGCCTACCCCAAAGTTTATCAAATAAACAATGGACATTTCCAGATCATTACAACATATACTGTAATTTTTCAGAGTAGGAGACTTTTAACCATTTTTGGACAAATTATGTTTTTCTTCTTCAAGCATTGCTGGAAAGTACAAAGATCAGTGGTAAATATGTGGTCTGTGCAGAGGTAGGCTTTATGTAGGAACAGGGTTATCACAGGGGTTTGGGGTAATCTACATCTGGCCAACAGATAAGTGCAAGAGTAAATTATAGCTGCTGCGCAGCGATGGGTCGGGTCCGGGCATTTTTAGGCAATTCTGAGCAACCTCTGGAACCTAAGACGGTCATCTACCGCTCTGAGCTAATTGGCAAGTAGCAACTCAACAGTGGCTTCACAAATTGAGTAAGCCATTCACTGTTGTGTAGGAAAGCAGCCATCCGTGCATGGAAAGGCAGATTTGAAACCACTGTAAAAAATTCAGTTATTAAGACAAAAATCTGAAAATACACATATTGCATCTAGACAGCATGGAGATGTTGGTAATTTGTTTGTAACAATGATTGATTTGCTCCATAAGTGAAAAACTGATATTTAAAATTGCCATTTTTACATTGACTCCAATCGTTCACATTAGAGCAAAATTAAAAATGCTGTCAAAAATTCAGTTTTTGAGATAACATTCTGAAATTTGCCACACATCATCTACCATGACTCTAGAATTTTGTCATTTTTTTCATGAACATTGAAGATTTATTTAGCAAGAATTTGCATGTATATGTTTACAGTACTGTTTACAGTCAAACATTTTGATGCACCGTAGGCTCAATTTTGGATAAATCACAAATCTGAGAAATGTAGTTTTTGTAGGACAGTCTGAAGATGCTCTGTAGCAAGTTTGGTGTCAATTGAGCAAAAATTGTGGGAGGAGATAGGTTTAATAAGTTTTACAGTTTTTGAAAAAAACTGTGATGAACTTCATAATTTTTAATAGTTTTAAATGTACAGAAGTTTCTTCAGTATTGGTGCTACAGTTTGATGAAAGTTGTGAAGTTGTAGCACGTATGGTTGATTTGTTATGAATTTTCAAATTTTGAACTTTAGACACTTGCTGTAGCGCCACCATCAGGACTATTGGCTTAAGTTTACAGCTGAGGATATCTGGCAAGAGACTGGACCTTTGTGCAAAGTTTGGTGAGCTTTCACCCATGGGAAGTATGATTTCCTCGAAAGAATAAAGAAGAAGAATACCTAGGATTGCAATAGTGTCCTGGCACCTTAGCTGCCCGGACCCTAATTAAAAGGACAGTATCAGATTCAGTGGTAGGTTTAAAGATTTGTACCATCAGAAATGTAGATTTTCACACAGAAGAGCTCAACTCATTTTGACAAACAGAAATTTAAAGATGAATAAATGATATCAAATCAAATGTTTGTGGCATTCATTGATTTTCCATAATCACTTATCCTGTTGGGGGTTGCAGGGGGGCAGGGCTAACACACAGAGACAGGCAACCATTCATGCTCACATTCACACCTACTGGCAATTTAGAGTCACCAGTTAACCTAACCTGCATGTCTTTGGATTGTTGGAGGAAGCCAGAATACCCAGAGAAAACCCATGCTGACAGGGGGGGAAAAAAATGTATCTTTACAATAAATGCAATGAATCCTAGCAGAATGAACCTAAGGCCTGTATATCAAGTAAAATGAATCAAGAAAAAATCTTCTGAATAAAAAAAATAAATGTCTTTTAGAAACTAGATTTACCACCCCACAGATGTATGCCTCCACGCAACAATCAAGTTTCTCTTACATGGATGCTTCACACATATTGTCCCCCCAACAGCAGATCTATACCAGGGGTGCCAAACATGGGATGAGGATGACTTTGAAAAGTGTGAAAATTATAGAGGTCATAAATTCCTTCTTTTTTCAATAAAATGCAGTGCTATTCCTTTATTTGTCCACAAGAGGTCGCACTGTCCTTATAAAAGTAGTAAGCCCCTAGCTGGATATCTGTTGTGGATTTGTGAGTCACATGACAACACAGTCAAGTGCTGACTAATGTTACATGCAGGAGCCTCCGGTGGAAAATGTCGGATTTTCCAAGAAAAATGGACCCGTTTGTATTCATTCACAGGAGGTAAATGGGAAGCCGGTGTGCTTGGTGTGTTTGCAGCACCTTTCAGTGCTAAAGGAATATAATATTTGACAACACTATCAGACTAATCATAGCAAAAAATACGAGAACTTGCAAGAACAACTGAGAACAGAGAAGATAAATTAACTGCTGGCAGGTATGAGGAAACAGCAGTCTGTTTTTAGTCACAGCCGAAAGATCAATGATGCAGCTGTAAAAGCTAGCTACCTTATTGTTTTCAAAATAGCATCAGCATCAAAGCTGTACTTCGAGGGCAAGTTTGTGAAGACATGCATGCTGAAGGTGGCAGAAATTGTGTGCCCTGACAAGCGCCAGGCTTCTGCCAACATCAGTCTGACAAGAAACTCAGTGGCAGAAAGGATTTTGGATCTTGCTGGAGATTTGGACAGTCAAATTAAGGACAAAGTTAAGTCATTTGTTGCATTCTCGGTAGCCATTGACAAGAGCACCGACATTACTGATGCTGCTGAACTGGCCATATTCATTCGTGGTGTTGAGAGTTTGGTTGTCACCGAGGAGTTCCTTGAGTTTGTGCCAATGACGGACACCACAACAGCGAATGACATTTTTAACTCTTTCATTGGAGCACTGGACAGGGTCGGGGTGGACTGGGCCTGTGCTGTCAGCCCGGCTACAGACGGTGCGCCATCAATGATTGGTAAAAAGGCAGGTGTTGTGACAAAATTCAGAGAGAAAAGTATAGGCTGCAAATGGAGGGCACAGTTTTTAGACTTTTCACTGTATTTTGCTCCAGGAGGCATTGTGTTGCAAGTCATTAAGAATGGCTCATGTCATGGAAGCGGTTGTCCAAACTCTTCATTTCATCCAAGCCAGAGGTCTGAACCATCGTCAGTTTGACAGCCTTCTTACTGATAAACACATTACCCATGGCCTGCCGTACCACATCGAAGTACCGTGGTTAAGCGACGGAGCTGTGCTGATGCTTTTCTTTGCTTTACAATTAATTTATTTTAGATGTTATTTTAGTGGTTAACTTTTGACTGAGTTGCCGTCATGTTGACATTCATACCGCACAGCGCAAAGTGTCATTTTTCAGCGGCATTTAAAATCCAACATGAAGATTGTGATTAAAGGCTTCAAAGGGCTCTTAAAGGAGCAATAAGCGAAATTCATCATTTCTAGATTTAAGGAATTAAAAATTTGCTATGTGAAGAACTAGAGGTGTAATTTCATCTGGAGTATAGCATGACCTCACACAACCTCTCTGTGTTGATCTCCAGCCCCTTGTTTACAAGCCAGTCCAGCTGTGCCTCCGCTAGCTTCCCAGCTAACGTTAGCTCCGGCTCTCCATTTGGATCCAACTGGAGCACCGAGCCCTTGTTTGTTATTGAGGTTAATGTGGGAAGAAGCAGCGGGTATATCGGGGAGCTGAGTGAAGTGGAGCCTACGGGAGAAACACCGGGACCGTCTGGACGTAATAGTCCGTGGAGATGCTGCGGTGCTCGGCTGCACAGACGAGGCGAGTGGGGTGGGTGGTGGTGGGTGGAGAGCAGAGGTAGAGGGAGGAGTGGCTCATGACACACTTTGTTTTGGTCTACAGGCAGTGCACAACAGCAAACCTAGCGGTGAAACAATTTCGCTTTTTGCCCCTTTAATGCACACAATATATATATATATATATATATATATATATATATATATATATATATATTTATTTTATTTTTTTTCTTGGGACAATGTTTCAAATACTTAACAATAAATTGTGCTAAATTTTGACTGTTTTCTAAGTGTTTTCCCTTTTTTTAGACTAGTCGACTGGTCTCAATTAAAATTTTCATTTAGTCCACAGTGAAATTAGTCATCAGGAACATCCCTAGGCCCGACCATCAGAAAAAGGTAATCCTCCATGAAGATCATTATTCATTCTGACTAATTATAAGAACTGGTCACAGGTCTGGATAGAGCAGTCACTCGGTCTGGTTCTGGGCTGCACTTTGCCATTTGGTGATGCTTGATCAAGTGGGAAAGTTAACTAGCTTCAACTTTCTGAATGGAATTCAAACTTACAGTATATCAATGCATGAATGTTGACTGTTGTAGGGGATTGCTCTCACACACTTCTTAATGGATTTAATGTACTGACAAAATATATGGAGTAGGACACAATCATGGAAGTTTAAGAACTCTGTAATCAGCTGATGTTCATACATATTACCATAGTTACACACATGCATTAGCATAAAAGGGCTGGGTTATAAGCCTTATAAAGATCATTTATAAGATCACAGTATTGTTTCACAATCAGCAGATGGATTTATTAGCAGTTTAGCTTTTAAAATCATGCTCATAATAGCACATATCTGCTATTGTAAAATCCTGTAGCTGGTTTGCTTGCTTTCACACCACAGATGAACCATACCAGAGTCTGTTTGTGACCAGACTGAGACCACCTCTTCAAGAAGGCCTTGATCCAGTTGATCCTGAGTGTGATTGCTCTTTTCACACCTGCCAAAACAAACCGCACTTGCCCAAACAAAACGCAAATGAACTTGGGTGCGATTCAACCAACCAACAGAGCAGGTGAAAAAGCGCCCTAGACATGTAGATAGTTTTGGTCTCTCAACTCTTTGATACTTAGTTCTGACTGTTGATCATTTTTACCTTCTTGCTGAGCAGTGGGAGGCTGGGGCTCCCCTTGGTTTTGCAAAAGAGTGGTGCTGGGACTGAAGCGTTGCTCTGAAAGGTGATGAAGTTAGACACCAGCTCTGAGGAAATCTTCTTTTGGGACTTTTTAGTGTGCAGAGGTGTGGATGACTCTCCAACATCCTGAAATGGACAGTAAGAAATAAAAAAAAATGACTGTCCCAGCTTACTCAGTATGGAAGTCCATGGTGAGGGCTGGCAGTCCAAAAAGGCATCCGAGGCATTATAGTTAAAAATTCTTTAGTCACATGGATGGACCAACATGTTTCAACTTTAGACAGGGTATGAAATGCATTGGAACAGGTGTGTCAATTTAAAACTTATCAAGAGGTCATGTAACAAAGGTCATGACATGTTGGTAGCACCTACTCAAGGGAGACCACTTGAAAGTAATGACAAGGAAGTAACTATATACTGTGACAGATTCTCATGAAGTAGCAGAAACACTGTGACCAAACAGACAGGAAGTGACATGAAAAAAGAAAAATGTATTAAGATCAAAGGAAAACATGACACAAAATAGTACATAGTGTGGATGGACAAAAAAACTCATAGGACATATAATGTGGGAACACTGGAAAAGTTAACCTCATAATACTTGACAAAACAATTATTCCTCTCTCCTTGCCGCTTACCCTGATGAGGACTGTCTAAGGTCAAAATGCATTGGTCTATCAGAGTGAATACAGGATTTTTAACTATAATCACAGTGCCTCATATCCCTTTTTAGACTGCTAGCCCACACCATGGCCTTTTACACTGAGAAAGCTGGGACAGTCATTGCTTTTTATTCCTATGGGACAATTTGCCCTATCCTTGAAGAGTAGCCAATTTTTTTAAATATAATTTACCTACACCTAGTGTCCTGACCCAGTGCAGCACTCCCCAGTTTTTCTGCCAATTTAGTCTCACCTCATTTGAACCATTTAACCTCATCAAAGACTCACTCTGCTTGGTTTTGACATCTTGCCAACAGGTTCTTCTTCTTCTGTGAGGCCATTTAAGGATGTAGCCTGCCATGCAGCCACCTGCAGCTCATCGACTTCATACTCAAATATCACAGGGATCTTCCTTTTCTTCCTCTTGTCCAATTTCCCAGAGGAAGAGAGCCTTTCATTGTCATCCAATGGGGGCTCTTCATCAACACTGCCAACCACCTGTGACTGGGTTTGATCTTTATCGTGCACTTTGGCTGGTGCCGATTTCTTTTGCTTCTTTGCTGGTGTTGTCATGGTGATGTCAAACAGAACTTTCTCAGCATCCACAGCCAGCTTGGTTTCCACTCCTTTCTCCTCCGCAGTAGTCGATTCTTTTTGATTCTTCTCTCTATTCTTCTTCAGTGGGGTGACAGTGGTTTCATCTGCAGCAGGCAAAGCTCCAAGGGTTGCATCCTCCTGCTTGCCTTTTTTCTTTGTCTTCTTTTTAAGTGGCACTGTGGTGGCATCTTGTGATTCTTCCTGACCAACTGATGTGATTTCAGCATCAGTGTGTTTTCCCTCTACTTCAAACTGTGTCTCAGGCTTAACCTGTGGTGATTCATCAGCTTTGAGATCCATTTTGTTTCTTTTTCTATTGCACACAGCCTTCAGGCCCTTCTTCTTTTGCGTCTTCTTCCCTGAGACTGTAGCATCGGCTTCGGACAACAACTTCTTAGATGGGCCCTTGTTGTCAGTTGTGCAGGATGTTGGTTGGCTGGTTTCTTCTGTGACTGTAACTGTAGGCTGTTCGTTTACTTCAGAGAGGAGCAGAGTTCCTGACTGACCCTCTGTAGTTGCTGCCTCTATTACTTTTAAAGATGAGAGGGAACTTTGCATCTGTGCTTCCTTTCCTGAATCTTCTGTTTGTGAACACTCCGGACCACCTTCAGTGTCTTTAATTGCACTCTGAGCTTGATCCACAGTTTGTTCGTGTTCAGACCTCTCTGTATTTTCCTCTTTACCTGCACTTCCACCTTCACCTGCGTTCTTCTTCTTCTTTCTCTTCTTTTTCTTCTTCTTGTTCTTTTTGTTTTCAATATTTGCAGCTGGATCAGTTGGTTCATTGTGATCTTTCCCTGAATCCTTGTTTAGCTTGTTGAGCGTGGATGCCTTCTTTTTCTTCCCTGAAGTAACAGAGACACACATCAGAAGTCTTTGTCATCAATACATGAAAAGCGTTGCAAGGACATAAACTGTAGTTCAAAACAATATTTCAGAAAAAACAAACTCAAGGACAAGATGTAGGGCATTGAACAGGTACAGATCGTGTTGTGTTCAGAAGGTATAACTGTAATAACCACGTGTGATAAATCTAGTTATTCACTGTAAAAAAGCAGAAATCCCTGATGATGAGGAAGGAACCAGTAGTATTTCCTCTGACTCAGGAGCGCTACATTAAACAACATAAAACAGCCTCTGAAACACAACACATATGCAGGCCCAGGCTGTATTTATCAGCAGTTCTCACAGAATCTACTTACGAGTATTAGTATTATTACGTTTTGCAATTTTGAACCTTTACAGTGTTGCACAGACGTCCCTCTCACCCGGCAACACTTCCCAATTGCTCCTGGGGGAACCCAAGGCGTTCTCAGGCCAGATTAGATATCCAGCATGTTCTGGGTCTGCCCTGGGGCCTCCTACCAGCGGGACGTGCCTGAAACACCTCCAGCAGGAGGCGCCCCGGAGGCATCCTTATCAGGTGCCTTAACAACTTCAACTGACCCCTTTCGATGCTTACTCTACTCCAAGCTCCCTCCAGATGTCTAAGCACCTTACCCTATCTCTAAGGCTGAGCTCAGCCACCCCATGGAGGAAACTCATTCTGGCCGCTTGTATCCGTGATCTCAATCTTTCAGTCACGACCCAGAGCTCATGACCATAGGTGAGGGTTGGGAGATAGGTGGACCAGTAAATCGAAAGCTTAATTATGTTTCTGAAAACACTTTAGGCGAGAAATAGACAGTGCAGTAACATGTTGAGAGGAAGAATTCTCAGTTGCTATTAGGGGTATAACAATACACATATTTGTATTGAACTGTTTGATATGTGGCTTTCAGCTTGGTATGCATTACAAACTGATCAATACCTTGATATATCCTATTCCATTTGGAAAATAAAATCTCACTGTAACATATATGACTACCGAGCCGAAGCACAAGCCACTGCACAGCCACAGACTCTCTTTAGCAGCGAAGCCAGCAGCACACATACCCCGAACCAGGGAGCAAGAGCCGCTGTCTGGCTTCAGCCTCCCATTCAGCAGCGAACAGCGGTTAATGTTAGCACAAAGCACACATTCACAGCATGAGCAGTAACTGCTGGCAGGCCAGGTAGCCAATCGGGATGATAAACTGAAAGGTTCGTTGGTGATGGCTGTTAAGCTTGTTTACATGACTGTGGCATTTAACAGAGATGGTTATTTATGTATTTATTAGACTGAAACAGCTCAGAGAGCTTGTGGGACATAAACTCAATGCTGACACACCGTGGGTGAAAGAAACAACACTGATACTATGCGCTCCGATGTCAAAAGTAAGATAGTATTTACAGTCCCTGACAAAAGTCTTGTCGCTTATCCTAGTTGTAGGAACAACAATTAATAACTTGACTTGTAGTTGATCAATTGGAATCAGAAATGGCTTATATGAAAGGCAAAGGCCTCTAGATTATGCTTATTATACCAAAATAAAGTTGTGCATCATTCACTGAGTTTTATCA
>NC_065512.1:41349879-41361668 GCF_006386435.1 Epinephelus moara
GGGCTTGTCATGAACGTCACCAGTTTCTTCAAATCTTTTTTTTATCCTCTCCACTTGACGTTTGGATACACTGAAGATGTCTGCCACCTCAGCAGCAGACTTGGTCTTCAGGCTCTTGATGATCAGCACTTTGGTCTGTGGTTGAATCTTTGGCATGTTGTCAGCGGTCAGGTTGCACTTCACATGAAGGTCTGGTGTGCTGGGGTTCTTTTTATACACACCTGGGAATGTGTTAATTACAGTATTTGTCACAGGTGGAGCTCTAATCTGTGATTGGTTGAATCGTTTAAAGATGCGACAAGACTTTTGTCCAAGCAAAATCTGACCTTTCTGTCCTAATTAAATGATAAAACTCAATGAATGATACACAACTTTATTTTGGTATAATAAGCATAATCTAAAGGCCTTTGCCTTTCATATAAGCTATTTCTGATCCCAATTGATCAACTACAAGTCAGGTTATTATTTGTTGTTCCTACAACTAGGATAAACGACAAGACTTTTGTCAGGGGCTGTATATAGTAGGGAAGAGGTTATGTTAAGGATGACTCCAGTGCATCAATGAACTATGATGTCAGGCCCACCCAAAAAATCCTGGACACAGAAATGATGAAAAACAGTTTAACTATCTAACGTCACAATTCAGTAGGCCACAACACTTAACAGTCTTCTCACATTTTCAACAAGTATTATCTAACAGGAAAAATGTAATTATAAAGAATCACTAGCCCCTTTTACACTGCCAGATTTTTCGCAAATGTTGGGCTGATTTGTCGGCCACAGAGGCGGAAAGGCGAGTTGATCCGAGGCGCCCAATTTTCTGCCTCAGAGGGTAGTCATATTGGCGGAACCCTTTAAGTTTAAACAGACCGAGGTGGCCTTCCGCAACGGGAGGGCCTGTTGAAGACTTGTGGGAGGAGCTGTTGATGACGCCGCATGTGCGAGCCACTGGCGGTGGACTAACAGGAAACAGCTGATAGCAGGAATGAGCAGCTAGTAGCAAGAGGGAAACGCAAACCTGACAGACACTGTAAAGATGAGCAACTGGGGAGACAAGGAATAGCGCGCTCTCCTTGTCCTCGCAAACGAAGAGGCTATTAACCATCAGATGACGGGGACGGTAAAGAACGGGCCGATTTATGAGAGAATCGCCATCTGACTACTGCCTCCTGACTACCGCCGCCTGACTAGCCGTGGCTTCCCTCCCACTTAACTGTTTAAGTCACACGCTGAGCTACACCTTTTTTTTTACTTGCTTACGCCCCCCATTGCCCCGAAAAAGGCGCATTCTGTATAAACAAAAGTAGGTAGGCGGCAATTTGCCGCACTCCCCGATTTTCTTTTTATACTGCCAATGCTGAAAAAAAGACTATCTAAAAGGGCTACTGATTTTGCTTTTCATGGACTTTAGCCAGCGTATTTTAATAAGACAGTAAGTTCTTTGAACAAAAAACAAAATTTCAAATGATGTTAGTTTTTTATACATTTAAACTTTTAAATATCAAGGAAACTTCTCTGGCACTTCTACTTTCTTTGCTGTATCAAAAATGTACCAAACCGTGACACCACTGTATCGTATTAAACCAAACTGTGAATTTTATTAACGTTACACCCCTAGTTGCTATGGGCTCACTGCTGGGGTGGGGGAAATGTAGACATGGAAAATTCAGCATTGATTCAAAAATGTCAGTAAATGATTATCAAAATGTTTATTAACAATGGGATGTTAATGGAATGAAAGAGGCGGGACTTAACTGTTAGGGCAGTGCAGCTACTGGACAGTCTACCACATGACACACTAGATGGTGTCATCACTCACCACTGATTGGTAAGGTCAAGATAACAACCCTTCTCAACCCAAGTACATAAAATAATCAATAATGCGGCCCCCCCACCATTAAAAAAATTCATAGTCCCCTGCTCTGAACAGAGAACAAGAGCTTTAAGATCTGCGACGAGAGGAGACTGTAAAATCCCACAAAGAAAGTCATCCTTTGGTCAATCTGCTTTCTCCATCAAGACCATCGGAGAATGGAATAGACTCCCTAGTGATTTGAAAATCAACAGGAATTATCGCAGTTTCTGCCTTGCCACAAAGAAATGGCTCCTGAGTAAACAATGTTGCCAACATTAGGTGTTGCTGTCAGATTTCCTGTCTGATTCTCTGTCATTATGTCTCGTTTTGCGTTTCTCTCTTCTGCTGTTTATCTGAGCTCTGTTAAAGATATTCCTGTCATATTACCATTGCTGGTATTTAATCATCCCTGTAATCACGAATTACCATCGTTGGTATCTAGGTTTCTTATCGCTGTACTCTAAACTATAATCAACTCTGTAACTTTTTCTTTTTTTTCCCTTCTTTTGCTGCTACGAGCACTTTGTTGACTACCAACAACAACACCAGCACTTTATCCTGCTACGAGCACTTTGTTGACTACCAACAACAACACCAGCACTTTATCTACGCACATTCCTGCCTTGCACTTTATATCAGGAGCTGCTACTTGGACTGCCTTTTAGTGTTTTGTAAGTTGTTCCTCCCTGCGCTGTAACAACTTGGTTATTTTAAATGTGGAAATTGTATGTCTGTACTGTACTTTTTTTTAGATTGTGGTCTGCATATATTGTAAATTATATGTTGGGACTACAGATGGAAATTAGCAGTTATTGCTAAATCTGGTGCAACCATCTCCTCATCTCTTGTAAATGATTAATGCTATTGCACACTGTCCCTTGATAAACTAAATAAACTAAACTAAACTAAACAAACAGCAATCAACTGACATGAACACAATATCAGTTGTAACACACTGGTTCAGGGATTGTGACAAGAAGGGAGTCTATGTAATGTTATTCTTAAAACACTTTATTAAACTAAGGTTAACATAAAACCAATAAAGGCGTGGGTAGATAAGCATTATCAGTAATAAAAGCAGTACATGTTTGTTGTGTGTGCTGTGGAGGTGTTGAAGGTGCAAAAGTAAAAGAAGATGATGTAGGTTGGATGCCAGCTGTAGGAAGGGAGAGTCAGAGTGAGCATAGGGCCAGCGTTTACCGCTCAAGGGCCCAGGTGAGCCAACTCAGATGACAACCTGACGAGCTGACATTTTGATGTGTCATAGTGGGAAAAGCACAGTTGCATTCAATAGGATTAATGATAGCTGCATTCCATGTAGGGGAGGTCCTAATATTTTGCATGCTGGATTACTGGAATAGCTTGTTGACACACTTAATGGGACTGAATGGTTATATTCATGTTTGATATAAACTTCTAAAAATTAAATGAAATCCAAAATCTGAAAACTTAATTTACAAAACATCAGACTGTATATGTAGCTTTAGTCTGTGTGCAAAACACTACGCAAATGTCACATGTTGGGCTGAGTTTAGAGAGCACCAAAAACCATCCACCCAGTATGAGCTCAATCAGATATACGGTTGTGATTTGCGATAACCCAAAAGAAATATAATTTCTATGAATGATACATAAAAATGTAAATAGCTACTGTATAAATTTAATAGCTCAGTGTTTTGAGACATATGCTCTTTCTGTTTCATTCTGAGAAGAGTTTTTATGTTTTCTTTTCACATATTGCAGGGGTAACCATATTTTTTGAATGGGGGCCAGATTAAATAACTTGGGGGCCAGCTGTTTCTCACATCATTGAGATATAAAAAAAATAATTATACCTCTCAAAAAATGAAATGAACACTTAAATCATACATCAGATCTTGATCAACGAATTCTTCAAGTTAAAAATCTTTACTGATGTACATTAAATAATTAGTTGAGAACAAAATTACATAACAACGGTAAGTGGAAACCAAAATCATCAACCCACTGAGGGCTGTAAGTAAAACATTGAAATCACAGGCTGATCAAATTTGTGTGAATTTTATCACAGCAACTCATAATGTGACTCAGTAGAGACTATGGCCCCCGCGTGCCTGTATGCACTCCCGGCGACATCTGGACATGCTCCTGATGACTCGACTGATGGTGTCCAAGGAGATCTCCTCCCAGACCTGGATTAGGGCATCAGTGAGCTCCTGGACACGCTGTGGCAGTACTTAGCGCATTGGATGCACGGATAGATAATATCACATAGGTACTCACTTGGATTTAAGTCAGGGGAGCGAGAAGGCCAGCCAATGGCATCAATATCTTCATAATCGAGGAGCTGCCTACACACTCTGGCCACATGAGGTCGGGCATTGTCCTGCGCAAAGAGGAACCCAGGGCCCACTGCACCAGTGCAAGCTCTGACAATTGTTCTGAGGATTTCATCATGGTACCTGACAGCAATCAGGGTACCATTGGCTATGACATGGAGGTAGGCTTGTCATGATACCAGAATTTCAGTAGTTGATACCAATGCCAGTGAATTTCCACGATTCTCAATACTCATTTGATACCATGATAAAAATCAAAAAACAGAACTCGTGTATTTCTAAATTCACTACTTTATTAAAACTGTTTAGAACTTTAACTTCAACTCTAAGGCCTCATTTACACCGCAAGCAATCTACAAGCGTAGCGGCAGCACACGTGTATTCACACCAAAACCGAACAGAAGCATCGCGCAGCGGCCGCTGCTGTCCTGTCAAAATACAAGCCACACCCGAACAGTTGGTGGTGGTGGTGCACCGTGTTTGCAAATCTCCAATAAACCCCAAAGCCCACGGTGGACAGGTGGAGAATTTATATTTAGCACTACAAATGGGTAAGTATATGAAACATGTGCCTGTCAGGTCTCACTTGGTCACGGGGGAGATGTCTACAGTGGCTGAGAGAGGTCACAACACACGCAAACTCGTGTTTTATGTTGAATACCGTGACCATTCGCTCACGACTCGCTCAAAAAAAATCGGCGTCTCTTCTATTTTCAAGCATGCTCGTGAAAGCAGCATGACTTGAGCAGCGCACAGAACGGATGCAGTGTGAATGCTCTAACCTGTTAACATGCTCTCACATGTGCTCAGTGTGAACCTGCTCACATCTGTGAAGAGAATGGGGCACCAATGGTGGAGCTGCCAATTCTGGTGTCCCCTGGCGAATGCCAATCGAGCTCCCCAAGATTGTTGGGGCTGATGGCCTCAGCCCTGGTGGTAGTCCCAATGGGATGCCTGCATATTAAGGGAATGCAGCATTGGGTGGCTTCTCACAGGCTAGACCCATGCTGTCATGGCTCTCACAACGTGCGAGTCACTGTGGCCTGCTGGGCAGCATTAATCCCATGGAGAAGCGTAGACTTCCTGACTCAGGGAGTGCCAATAGAGGTTATTTTGTGCAGGAAAGTGGTCACAACAGATGCCTCCCTATCGGGCTGGGGAGGCGTGTTCGAAGGGAGAGCGGTAAATGGGACCTGGGATACTCACATGCGCTCATCCCACATAAACTAAAAAATTTCCTTCCTTTTCTGAGGGTACATCATGTGTTAGTTAGTAGTGGCTCATATCAACAGACAGAGGGGGCTGAGGCCTCTTCAGTTACACACTGGCACAGAGACTCATTGTCTGGAGCAGCAAACACTTTCTGTCCCTGAAGGCCACTCATGTGCCTGGGATACTCAACTGTGGAGCAGATCTCTTGTCCAGGGGAAACCACCTTTATGCGGAGTGGAGACTTCACCCAGGTGTAGTGGGTCTGATTTGGGAGCGTTACGGGTGGCCGTCTGTGGATCTCTTCTTACAAGACATGATAGATAAAGGAAAAGTTTTCTCTACCATCAAAGTTTAATTGACGGCTTTCTCTGCCTGCCATATTGGCCAGTTTGCAAACTGCATCCTGGGACTTTCCCATGGTGTTGGATGCCCTCTCTGACCTACCTTTTGAACCACTGGAACTGGTGGACTTGAAAATGGTGCCTTTAAAGACAGATTTGCTACTGTCTCTTGCTTCAGCTAAACAAGTGGATGAGATTCATGCTCTGTCTGTACACCAAGCATGTACGAAGTTCTCCTAAGGGAATGTAAGGGTGACCTTGCAACCTAATCCAGCATTTATGCCTATGGTGTTGGGGTCACATTCTCCAATTGACCTTGTGTGCTTCTACCCCCCATCTTTCTCCTCAGATGGGCAGAAGTGGGTACATATGTTGTGCCCTGTGCGGGCCTTAAGCATCTACATAGACAGAACAAAAAGTTGTAGGAAAAGTGACCAGCTTCTTGGGCAAACAGCGGCTTGAGGAAGCCAATCTCAAGGCAGCGGCTCTCCCATTGGATTGTTGGAGCTATTGCTTTAGCTTATAGCGCCAAGGTACTGCAGCCACCAGAGGGGCTATGTGCACATTCTACCAAGGGTCTCACCACTTCGTGGGCCCTTTTCAGAGGGATCTCCATTCATGAGATTTGCGCTGCAGCAAGCTGGGCTTCCCCACACACCTACGCTGGGTTCTACAGGCTTGATGTTACAGCCCCTATATTAGCCCATTTGGTGCTTAGTGTGGCTAAGCCTCAGTAATGCTTGTTTCAAGCCAGTTGACCCCCTAGTAACATCTGCCCAACAATCTGGGAGTCAGGATTTCCCAATGTGAGACACAAAACGAATGCTATGAAAGAGAACTTTACGTTACTTGTGTAACGCCGGTTCTCTGAGTAGCATGAGTGAGTGTCTCACCAGACAACCCTCCTTGCTCATTAATAGCGAGGAAGAGGTGAGCAGTTTTTTTTTTTTTTTTTTTTTTAATAACTGGCAGTGTAGTGTCAGGCCCTTTTATAGGGGGAGGGTCTCCACCCTCCCTGACACTGACGTACTTTTTTTTTTTTTTTAAAGATATTTTTTTGGGGCATTTTTTGCCTTTAATTGACAGGACAGTGAAGCGTGAAGGGGGGAGAGAGAGAGGGAGAGACATGCAGCAAAGGGCCGCAGGCAGGACTCGAACCCGGGCCGCTGCGGCAACAGCCTTATACATGGGGCGCCTGCTCTACCACTAAGCCACCGACGCCCCGACACTGACGTACTTGATTCCAGCCAATACTGGCTGGCAGAATGCAATAGGAGCTTCTGATGAGGTCACGCTGTAGGCGTTCCCAATGTCAGACACGAAACTAATGCTACCCAGAGAACCGGGTTTATGCAAGTAACCTAAAGTTTTATTCTTGATGTGAATTTATTCTTTTTAAAAAATAATTCCTTGTAAATGTTACATTATTAGTTCTCTGACAATCTCTTTCACATACTGGCAAAAATTGGTATTGTAACTGAAAAATCTCCAGTCGAATCGATAGAGACCCCTTGAATCGAAATGGAATAGAGTCAGGAAAGCCCGCGTCGGAAAATATGTCGTGTCAACCACCTAAAAAGCAGACAAAAATATCTGTTTTTTTTAAACGCTCCCAGGGTGGTGAAGATGGTGAAGAAGAAATGTTCTGATGTTTACTTCAATGTACAGTTCAAATAATTGTTCAGTTGTTATATTGACTGCTGTCATTAAAAGACACACATGAACACCATGATTCCTTTAAGTGTTTGTGTCTGTGTGCGTCTGCCAATGTAGCACCAGGTAAAATCCTAGGGTGCATATCCATAGTGAGTTTACTGTGGGTGCGGTTACATGATGGCTTCTCATTCAGAATGAAATAAATCTGAATGAAATCATTCGGAATTAAACTTTTTCCAGGTCGTTTACATGGGAAATATTCATTCCGAATGAGGGTTTACACAGGAGATCAGTTTAATCGCCTTTATCCGGGTCTGTGCATGGTTTGGGGCAGGGAAGGTTTTTGATTGGATAGGGGGCGGGGCGGATGTTACATGTTTACGTTTACCGGAAGAAAACACTGTAGTCCTCGCTCCGGATAACAAGATGCTTGACGACACCGTTCTTAGTGCCTTTTTCGGGCTTGTTTTGCTTATATTCTTGAAGCAGCAGTACGACAACAACCTTGTTCTGCTAATGCTTTGTCTGTTGAGGAGGACAAGGGAGGTAGAAGGTCGAGGAAGGGAGATAGAAGACTGTGCTTTGGCATATGGAAACCGGTGAGTGCAACAAGTTCGACTCCTCTATCTCAGCCCGTTGCTATGCGCGCTATACACGTCATCGTGCCAGAAGGGCAAGGAAACGAGCATGCGCAGAAAGAACGGAATGGCTGGAATCGGGTAGGAGGTGTACACAAGACAAAAAAATTCTTCCATTCGTTTTCATTTGGGTAGAGGTGTACAAGGAGCATTTCTATTCGGGTAGGGCTTCCAACCTGAATGCAAAAGGAATACATGGCTCCATGTAAACGCACGTTGTCTCCTTTCAGATTTAATGGGTCAGGGATGCAGGACGCATACCCAGCAATACCACTGCAATAAGCCAAAACTGCATCCAGCATAGCATAGCCCCATGTGTTTTCAGGTAAGCTAGCTAGTCACAAAGTCCTCTTTATTTTACCATTGATGTTACTCACACACTGCCACCCTGGACGTACATGAACATTTTCATCTCATTAGCATAAGCAGAAGGTCAGCTGGAAATGTGGAGAGGAAAACAGAAATGTGGTGTGCTGACAAAATATGAAAACTAAGGAGCTGTTTCTGTGTATTTTATCAACTGGTTGGTTTTAGAGAGGGAAAAAAACAAAACTTTTTGGACTCTAATTGGACGTAAGAACTGGTATAACAGTTTATATTTCTTTATATACTCCATCAGAATCATTCACCAAACGATATCATTTATTAGTGTATTGAGGGTTTTTTTTGTTTTGTTTTTTAAACTTGTCTGATAACCTGATAACTACCCCTGTCGGTTTTCAGAGCTCCATAAATTCCACAGCAGATTGAATAATGTTGCATAGGCAGGAGGTTTATGCACCAAAGGTATATAGAGATACTTGAAGAGCAGATGAAGCGCTCATATGGGTTGCAGTATCATGGTATCCAGGAAGGTGCTCTTTGGTCAGGAAGTGCAGTACATCTTGAAAAACAAAATCCAAGGCAACTCTTCTCTGATGGAAAAGTTAAAAGGCCTTTATTAAATGGCTAGTTCATGATGAACATTAAAAACGTGTTTTTGGATTTTGTTTTGGATTTTGTATTTTCAAGGTAGATTTTGTTTTTTCAAGGTATATTGAGATACCTTTGCTTTTCTTGGCTGCTGGCGCCCCCTCATCCTCCTCCTCCATCTGACCTCCACCTCTCTTCATCCTCTTTCTGCTGCCAAACATTTCATCATCCTCATCTGTCGAGACCTCCTCTGGATACTCATCCTGAGGAAAGATGCCTGAGAGGAAATCCAGGATAACAGGGTGAGACAGGATGAGGTCAAAGATCAAAAAACAATAATTCTGTTTTCATAAATATCGAGAAAGAAGGTATGATCCTCAGCTCCTACCTTTATTCAGGTCACGCAGTCTGCCATTAAACACAAAACAAGGGGAGAGAAGAAAAGAAATTCATTAGTTTGAGTTCAAGCAGAGATCATTCATGGTGCAAAAGAAATAGCACAGTAAGGCAGAATTTAACCAAGACACAACCAAATTAAAAATAAATAAATAAAAAAATCAAGCATTATTTAGGTGTAAAGGTTAGGGGTTGACGATATGGCCCTAAAATAATATCACGAAATTTAAGGGCATTTTTGCCATAATGATATTCTTGAGGATATGACAAAAAAAAAAAAAAAAAAAAAAAATTAAGAACATAGAATTGCACCAAAATAATAGGTATAGTTTTACAGGTCAACCTAACAGTTTGCCTTCAAATATTCAGTAAGAACTAAACAAAAATGATCTCTAATTTCTTTACTTTGTAAAAAACAACAGTAACTCAGGGTGAGATTCAGATTCTGTATACAATAGGCCTGTGCATAATCGATGTTCACTGTCTGCTAAAACTTCTGGTTCTTCTCCTTATCTGGTTAATGTCAGCACTCTCAGAGGTAATCATGTCCCCCTGGCTCATCCTCCTGCCAACCTCAATTGTGCACTACTAAATATAAGGTCTCTCTCTAACAAGACCTTTTATATTAATAACATTATTACTAAATATGGTTTGCATTTCTTCTTCCTCACTGAGTGCTGGCTGTCTTCCACTGCCAATGTTGTTCTTACTGAGGCGTCCCCCCCCTGACTATAGCTTTTTATTTTCTGCTAGGCAAGACCGATCAGGGGGTGGTCTTGCAGTCATCTACTCTAACTCATTTTTATGTACTGTCTGCTCATTTGGTGCTGTCTCATCTTTTGAGTACCTGGCCATGGTTATTGGAACCCACCAACATGTTTTGGCATTGGTTATTTATAGACCACCTAGGCATAACCCCAATTTCTTATTTGAATTTTCTGAGCTCCTATCAATTGCTTTGACTAAATATGACAACATAGTCCTCCTGGGCGATCTGAACTTCCATATTAATGACAGTTCTGATTCCAAAGCAACTGAATTTCTGGATCTTCTCTCTAGTTTCGATTTGATGTCAAAAATGCCACCCACAATAGTGGTAATACATTGGATCTTGTTTTTACAAAAGGCGTCACTGCTGGCATTTCATCCATATTGCAGGTCCCTGTCTCTGACCATTTCTGTATCTTTTTTAATATTGCGTCCTGTGTGCTGAGTGTACGCTCTGAGCCTAACCCCCGCTCCTTTCGCCATATAAATGACCATGTTAAGTCCCTTTTAGCTGACTGTCTGCCTGATAAACTTGAATCAGCTTCCTCCATGAGCGTGTCTCTCAACTGCCTCACTGATAACATAAATAGTGCAATGCTAGAAACACTTGAGTCTTTCGCCCCTCTTAAAACCAGTAAAGGCATGCGAACTAAATCTGTGCCCTGGTTCTCAGACCACACTCGCTCGTTAAAGCGGATTTGTCGCAGATTTGAACACAGGTGGCGTGCTACTAAATCCAAATCCTCTCACCTTGCCTGGTCCCACGGTTTTAAATGTTATAAACGTGCACTTTCTACTGCTAGGGGGGGCTTATTTTTCCAATTATAAGAATAATCAACGGGTCCTGTTTAATACCGTGGCTAAGCTGACCCAGTCGTCCCGTTTTAAGCTCGTCGTTTTTCACTGATAAAATCTCTTTAATCAGAGATGAGATTATTAATCAGCACCCCTCTAGCAACAAAGTTGATCTACGCCCTGAGCAGTGTTGGGTAAGGGTTACTTTAAAAGCAATCAAAGTATGTTACTGCGTTACTTTTTAAAAAAGTAACCAGTTACTTTACTGCGTTACTCCCTGAGTAAAGTAACTCAATTACTTTAAAAGTACTTCCAACGTTACTCCCTTTTCCTATTGGGCAATGGACCACAGGGCGCTAAGCCTACATTTTTTTGTCTCCATAATTAAAGTTATGGACCACTTGCCATTCACTGAGATCCAATTCTCCCATCACAGCCGTCACTTTGACCAGTAGAAACACAGAACGATCTGCTGCTGTAGACAACTATATGACAACAACACCCCAGCGTTTTTAATATTTCCTCTAGGGATGTTACCACACAGAGTAACAGAGGCACTTTGTCAACCCGCTGAGTTAACGTTACTGTCATTAGCATCAAGCTAGCAAACAATGGTACATACCCATGGTCGGACATAAAGTAATAACATTAACAAATAGCGGCGGGGCTTTTACTCACCGCAACTGCAGAGGCTCCCAGCTTCATTTGAAACAAACTACATTATAGATGGGCCGTTATTTATTAATCCCTCTGTGTGTTTATATATTTACTTTTTATCCGCTCCGTTGTCTTTGTAAAGTTAACATATCGCACCGTCATTTCAAACTCAACACTTGTTTCAAATTAAAAGCCCCTTATAACCTCGGCTGAGAGAATCCCTCCATTTTCTAAATACTTT